>NC_056051.1:14062063-14169312 GCF_004379255.2 Salvia splendens | reverse complement strand
TCCTCACAGGTTGGAAGGTTCATAACTAGTTTCTCGATGGATCTCTGGACGTTCTCAAGCTTCTCTTCAAGAACGGAGATGTCACATTCTTGAGAATGCAAACGTGCAATCTCCTCTCTTAAGGTAGCTTTATCTTTTACGCAAACTATGTCTGGAGTGAAACTTGCTACATGCATAGCTTTGATTTCTGACAGCATCTTAGCAATCGTTTCAGCAGTATCATGACTTCCAATCCTCTGAGAAGCAACCTCCTTGTGAAGAAGCTCCAGCGCACGAGTTGCTTCTTCACCAAGTTGTCTTTGTCTTGTCTCCAGCTTTCTTATTTCAGTAACTAACATTACTGTAGAATTTACTGATTTTTCTCCTATGTTTTTCTCCCTGCGTTCCTTGAGTTTTGAATCACCGTTTTGAGAAAGAAGGTCATTTTCAGTGCTAAAGGAGAGCCGCTTAACTGCATGGCAAGAAGGTCCATGATGGCCAGAAGCCTGCAGTAGATTAAATTTACAAAATTATGTTACAAGAGATAGAGGTTAAGAGAAATGCAGATTATATACCCTGTATTTGATAGATATGAATGCATGTAAACTGTTAATTTTTTATCAGTCACCATACCTTTTGTTCTTTGTGGGAGCATTTTTCTAGCTCAAGTTGTGATTGTGCAATGTCTCTTTGTCGCTTCAGCTCGGAAATTTCTCTTTCCATCTGCGTACAAACACTAAGATCAGGATTTGTATTTTTCATTTTAAGAGGATGTCTCAGACCTTATATTTCAAGTAATCCTAATACCTGTTTAATCTTCATGTCCTTTTCCCTCAGCAAAGATCTTACACTTGAGGATGCAGGTGGCTCAGGGCTACGGAGCTCTGCTTCCAGTCTAGCAACTTCCTCTTTAAGGTGCTTTACTAATTGCTTCTTCTCAACAACCTAAATTTGCATATGGGATCATAATTAAATTATTTGAACCCTGGATGAGGCAGGACATATCTCTAATAGTTGCAATGAACCCAATCTCTCAATATATTAATGCAAATCCACGTATGAGTTAGTGACTACAGCCTAAATGCAGAACATGCCAGTTACAATGTTGCAAGCAAAAATCACTCAGAGAAGCTCAAACAACACTTGTACATTTAGATGACACGGTTTATATAGTTTTGTTCAGTGATCTCTTAGGGCATACAATGCGGAACCAATGTATCCATAACACTTGTAACGAAATTAAGAATCAGATGCCACTAATTTAATTTGCTATTTATAAAATGTAGTCCCACACTCTTGAACTTTCTCCTTATTGCTACCCTACATTATAAAAATCAATCCAATTAGCAATTTTTTAACTTGTTTGTTAGAAAGATCGTCTTAGAGATACCAACAAGAGCCGCAAGGCAATATGCAATGAACTCATGTTATCAGCTGAAAGATAGAGCCAGAGATTCAATATTACCCAAAAATTTAATATGTAATGAGTAGATCATTTTTTTTATCATACCATGTTAACTTGGGCACTGTTTGTAACTTCCTTTGCACTTGTTGGCAAATGAAAGTGTGTTTCTTGATTGTTCCACATGGCTCAAAGCAGGACTGATGGTGCATATAATTGCTGTTCGTGCATTTCACCACGCTAGTGAATGTCTGCAATATTCTTGTGAGTTTTGATATCTCGGTAAGGCATGTGACCGCTTCTCTTTCCACTACTGCAACATAAGAACAACAAAAAAAACAGGTCAGAATTATTATTATTACTATAGGTTTAATGTAAGGCGCAAGAAATTCTGTTTCATAGTTTCGTTCCTCATTGATATATTTGGGGTATCAGAGTTGGTACAGGTAATGCACATTTTATGTAGAGAGCAGGGTATCAAGTGTCTACAGTTGAACATCTTGAAGTTTTCTGGTGCAACTTTTCGAAGCAAAATATATAACTTTTCTGATACTCATGATTTCTTTGCAAACCTTAGCTTTCTGATTACAGTTGTCAATGTCAGTAGGCTTCTATTAATGTGACTCCCTTCCTTCAACCTTAAGTACCATGTGTATTTGCTTGAGTGGCACGCTCACTTCCCGCAAGATCCACAAGATTCTGTAGTAGTATACCGGTCATTTTTAGATTATCTAATAATGTTTAGCAATGAATGCTACAGAATGAGGTAAGTTAGACATACCAAACTGGCGAGAAATGATTTCACACATCCCGAGTCTTCGGCGAAGACTGCTTTCAATTGTCTGAAACCAAAAGTTTTAAAAAAATGAGCAGAAGACGTAAGATGTATAAACAGTTAGGCACATCTAATATTCATAATACTTCACATGATCTATTAACAAGGGCAACTCAAACTATATGTAAACAAAGAACAAAACCACAGGTCTTTTACATGGTTAAGCTATTTAAGAGTATGGTTTCCTCTTCAAATGAACATTTTAAATGAGCACCCATGATTAGCAATGATCCCAGTTATCACATATAACAAAGATTAGTTTATTGCTAGTGACTTAGAAAAGAAAAATCAACGGGGGTGTGTAAAATTTCCAAAATACGGGGTAAACTATCTAAGTAAATTTAGCAAGAGCAAGACTGATCAATATATGTTGTGCAACATACACATGTTTCCGGGTTCCGATGGCTCTAGCAAGTGAAGTTCAGCTGGCTGTAAGGAACTAAAAAAACGTACCAGCCTAATTATCTGATGTGACCTTGAACTTCTATCATTTAGAGAGGTTTCACCGATCTGCCTTTGTGCTGCAACCAAAGTAACTTGTATAAATTTGATGCATACGCTTTATAATCAATTTATCATACCCTAGTTTAACAAATGTAATAAAAAAAGGGATATAAACATGAGAATTTAAAAAAAGCAAATACTCAAAGTACTTATTGCTGTGCACCACCTTCACAAATGCTTATCAGGTGTCTCAAATGATGATCATCCTTCACAACCTCTTCAATCAACTTATCCACAACAGTTCCTCTCTGCACCGATCAAAGAAACATTAGAATACACAGATCTGCTGACTATAGTAACCACACTGGCAACAAGATACCTCTGGATCATCCAGCAGGCGGAGGGACCCAGATTCCCGGTTCAGTAGATCCACAACCATTTTCATTATAAATCTCCCAAGGCAGAGAACTTGAGCAGAAATTCTCTCTCAGGAGTCTGTCCGAGAACAAAACTGAGGTTCAGACAATATAAGAACAACCAATAACTAGAAAATTAATAAAAATTGGTCTCATCTTACAAGTTTAATGTACTTGATAAATGTCTTCTACCGCATCTTCTGCCACACCCCTCATTGTGAATGTCTTTCCACTACTAGTCTGCCCATATGCAAAGATTGTTGCTGTGGTAGAAACATTACAAACCAATAAGAACAGAAACAACCATTTACAGAAAAAATACTCCACGAATCATTTACCATTAATTCCACCGAGAGCTGACAAAGCAACATCTCTGGCACCCTTCTTCATAAACCTTTCGCGTAGGACAAGTCGTATCAAAACCTTATCTGGCATGAAATATTTTCAGTTTCAGATATTACAAATGATAACCAAAATCTCCTATAGATTGCTTTGGTTAGTGAGTGTACCAAATGTGTATGATCCCCCATTTCTCTCGTGTATAGATTCTTCGAAACAATGGTAGTGTGGTCTGCGATATCCCACGCAACCAGATCATACGCAGCTATCTCTTTCGAGCTCAGTGGCCTCATCCGCACAGTCACTAAAATATTTTCCTCCCGGACTTTTGGACCGCCAGGAGTACATGCCGGGGACCTCTTGACCTTAGACGATGGTGTCACTATTATCATCTTCAGCAAAACAGATACTTTCTTGGCAGAATCTAAAATTAACAAAGAATTATCCAAAACAAAATTACTCTTCACAAGAAACCTAATTCCACGTTCAATAACAAATCCAACGAATTTCCAAATGCTCAAAAATTCCACCCAAAATATTAAGTAAGTAACGCAAATTTATAACATGTTTTAAAGATTCTACTGCAAAGGAAAAAATTAATGCAAAAAATCATAATTTCCCCTCAATCAAAGTTTAATAATCAATTATCTTCAGCAAGATGGTGCAGAAATGTAAAAAAATGGTGAAAGAGAAAACGATTTAAGAGATTATTGACTTACATCTGAGAGGAACCCAAGGAATTCCGGTCGGAACCATCAACCAGAAGATTTTGCCCAGGATTTCAAGAGTATGAAATGCAAGGATTCGAGAAGTGGTAGTTGGATTCTTTGTTTTTCTGGTTTGTTGAAAGATTATTTTGTGTCACAAACTCCAGTTTTCAGGTAAAAATTGGAATTGGGCAGAAATGGAAAACGAAGAGAGCTACTGAGAATCTATAGTTGAATTTCAAAAAATTCCAAAATGTGAATTTTATATAACGGCTAGTATTGAAGTAAACTTCAATAACTACTTTTCGCCGTTTCTTTATCCCCGCTCCGCGCACATCACGAAACCTTATTTAAATAGGATTATTTGAAAATGTATGTCCAACTTTGACTATTGTAACTTAAATTTTATTTTTAACTTTATACTACTCCTTCCACCTTCCGGGCCAACAATACTCGAATTACAAGTTACATATCAAATGCGGGTTAATCGAATTGTAATTTTTTAGCCAGCTAGTCAAACCATCGCACGAGTTACATACTGCACTAACATTCTCAATACTTCTATTTTTTCGTATGCTATTTCTCACTGGTCTATGTTGGAATAATTGAGTGAACAATTACATAAAGCTCTCTATGATGATTAACCAAGAACGACGGAGAAGGAGCATAAACTGTAGAGCGGAAGCGTACCTTGATCCATAACGAATTAAACGGTGGAATTGCTTTGCAGCGGCTATGGATCTTCCAAACGATCAGAGACGTCCTTCACAATAGTCTGCCGAGAGAATACAGAGATGTTGAACGTTCTTCTGACGTCTGGGGACCATAACCCTAGCTTATATTTATATTAAATATAAGACCCTTTATTTTCTATTCGGTCCCTCATTAAATAGTAAATCTCACATGGTATCTACACTTATTTCCATAACAAATAAATACACTTTAGCCCAAACTTTAATCTTTAATAGATCAATTTAATTGGGCAACTGAAAGATAGTCATACACATTAAATTAGTCATGTGGAAGCCCAAAAATTCTAACAATCTCCCACTTGGGCAACACATGACACCAAATAAATGTGTACTAACCGAATGAGCGCTCAAAAGTGCTATCACATAGTGTATTTCCGAACAATCTTATTATCAACCATACCGACATAGGACTAAAGAGGCAGTCACCATATTTTTTTTCATGATTAAACCCATCAGTAATCACATATGCAAATATAATCAACAACAGATCAATTATGGAGTGTAGCATGAAAATTTCATGCAAGGTGATCATATATGCCTATTTCCAACTGATCCTCCCAAATCCTTAGTGAGATCAAACCAAAACCAAATTACAAAAGTAATGGACAAAGCACAATACTTTATTTCTGCAGAGAATAACATGAGTTTATAACTTCATGTTCAAAACACAATATAGAGCAATAACCAAAATTACTCCCACTGAACGGAAGTACCCTTAAACAACATAACACCTATTTGGGCTACATGCCCATGAATGACCTTGAGTGTTAGTCCTTTAGTGAACGAATTTTCTATCAAATGCGTTCCCTTATGCTCTATAGGTATTTGTCCATTCTGAACATTAATTTACAACCAAGAAACTATGACATAGCAGAGCTCTTGTCGTTTGGAATACAATACTGCAGGGTTATTGTCAAAACATAACTTTAGTGGTCTTTCAATACCTTTAACAATATGCAGCTTAGTGACAAAATTTCACTGTCATATTTAATAACTAGATGCCCAAAACAAGTTACGAATTCGGTTGTCATGACAGAAGTAGCTACAAGTGTTTGTTCAGCACTTCTCCACGAAATGGCTCCACAGCCAACAGACACACGTAACCTAAAATGGATCATTTACTGTATTGGCATCAAACAAAATCAGAATCAAAATGCCTAAAGATCTCTCCAAATGATCTGATTTTCTGTATACGAGCATGTAATGCTTAGTTCTCTGTAAATATCTCATAACCCGTTTTGCTGCTTCCTAATGATCCATGTCGGGTTATTGAGATATCTACCGAACATATAAACAATTAAATCCAAATTGGGTCTAATGCACACTTGAGCACACATTAGGCTCCCAATCGCTGAAGCATATGGAACCTTCTGCATTTTCTAAATCTCAAGATTTATCTTAGGGCATTGAATGAGACTAGGTTTGTCTCCCTTAGTCATAGGGGTATTTCTTTACTTGCAATTATGCATCTCAAATACTTTAGGCACTTTTTCAATCTATCCCTTTTGTGACAACTGAAGAATATCTCGAGAGCTATCTCAATTTATTTCGATTCCAAATACAAAAGAGGTTCTCCCAAGATTTTTCACCTTAAATTTCTTCGAGAGTGATTCTTGGTGTTGTGCAATATTCCCCAAAAAGATGCATTTGCTCCAATTGAACTTGTGATACACACAACCATCAATAGCATTCTTTCTGAATCCAAATGAAAGAACTACTTTATAAAATTTGTGGTACCATTTACGAGAGTCTTAATTGAGGTTGTTGAGATTGACTTTAAATGGCATCATACACATGAGATTGAATGTTTACAACATTATCATCTTGAGGTTCTTAATCTGCTTCTTCTTCAATGATAGTAATTGATACCTTAACATTGTCAGAAGCAGTAGTAGGTGTCTATACAGACTCCTCCTCAAAAGTAATGTTCTGAACTTTAATACATTTTCCCCCCAAACTCAACATCCTCAAAGAATACTATATATCTCGTCCCAAATTAGTTCCTCTTGTGGGATCATAAATTTAAAAAATCCCTAATTTTTTCTGGATGACCAAATGAGAATATATGCTATAGTCTTTAATGCCTCTCCCCAAGGCGAATGTGACAAAGAAGAATGATAAATCATACTCCTTCACATAGCTTTAAGAGTTCTATTTCGTCTTTCAGCTACACCACTCATTCTGTGCGATCCCGACATGTTGTACTAAGGGACGATCACTCTTCCGAATAGAGGACAAAAGGTCTTTGACATTGTTCACTTGAGCAGTCATTTCTATAGTAGTATTTGCCACCACGGGCCAGATTTGACTTCCTTAGTGCCTTTGTCGAGTTGGAGCTCAACATCGGCCCTGAATATTTTGAACTTGTCTAAAACCTTAGACCTTTCATTGGTTAAATATATGTACCCATAATGAGAACAATCGTCTATACTTGATATAAAATATTGTTGACCATTCCATGAAACCAAAAAGAATGAACCACAAATGTCCGTATATATCAATTCTAAGACGTCTGTACCTCTGTCGGCACCTAATTTCTTATGTTTGGTCTGCTTTTCTTCGATACATTGAACCCACAAATCACCATCTGAAAAGATAAGTGTATTCAATATACTATCTGACACAAGACTCACAATCCTTTATTTCGAGATATGACCTAAATACTTATGCCATAAATTAACCAAATTTTTATTATTTAATTTGTTTAGTCCTTTTTTGATTCAACATGTAAAGCTTCTGAATATGAAGTAACATAATTGAGCATACAAATATTGTTATATGCACTTAAGGAAACAATGCCTACAATATTAGAATTATTTGAAGGAAGAACTTTACTATTTCTGAATGAACTAGAGAAACCAAATTTGTCCAAAACAGAAAATAGAAACCAAATTCTGTCTAAAGACAGTACAATAAAGTATCCTTCAAAACCAAAATAATTCCAGTCTTTAATAACAATCTATAATGCCCTACAGCCATACTTCACCGATTTGTCATATCACACTTTGATGTATCTTTCACCATCAATTGACTTTCGGCAGCTCAGACAACCTTGCATTGATAACCTTATGTGAGTAGTAGCACCAGAATCTACCCACTAAATATCATTAGGGACTAAAGCCAAATTAACTTCAGAACAGACCAAAACAAGAATTGTAACTTCCTTCGCATGCCATGCGTGATATTTACAATTCTTCTTTATATATCCTTGTTTACCACAAACGAAACAACTATCATTATCCTTATTTTGTTTCTTTTGTGATGAACCCTTATCCATAGCAGTATTCTCAATAAACTTTTCTTAATGCCCTTTACTTTACTTCTTGAGATACTAACCAGATGTGCAACACCAAATGCACAAGCAAGTCTTTAGAATTCAAGCTTAAGTGAAGCAACATAAGACATTTTCATAATGTGCTCCCTTATGTTGCCCTTGCTCTTATACTTTATTGAGATCAAGCATGCTTGTCTCAGCCTTAATGTTTTTCGCAAAACGTTCCTTAATTTTGGCAAGGTATTCACTGACCTTAGTAATATTCTCAGATGTAGTGCCTCGAAAGGCTTCTAGGATGCTATACTTAATGATCATTAGACTTACGCGATTCAAGCATTTTCATTTCTCATAGTTTCTCCTTTGATCAAGAGTACTATTATCCATATGAGAAACAAATTGATCGGTCCTTAGCACGTAATCCAGATCCATGCAACCCAGAGTAATTAGAATATTATCTTTCCAATCCTTAAAATTTGACACATTCAACACTAACATATTGTTCATGTTGGAAGAAACCGCAGAAGCAGACATCATAAATGAACAGAGAACAAAGCCGAAATAATTGTCATGCTCACATAATAAAATTCAAATAAGAAGGTAACATCTCAAGGTACCGGCACAACATCCATATCATGTCTTTTGACAGTAATATGAATTTGTAATTGATAACCTCATCGTAGTGATCAAACACTGACAATAAGATCGGTCAAGAAGTGTCCACCTTTTGGCATCACACTACTCACATGAACACTGAATAATTATCACGTATTTATCACCACAGGTCGTGCCAAACATTAATCTTCCTTTTGGCCGACTAACATCCGCATTAAAATACACACATACATACCGTCCTAACATTCGCAATAAAGAAGTCTAGACAAGAGATGTTACTTTTGCAACGTCTAGCTTCGACTAATCTACTTTGAACATTAGTAAAACATTATGAGGTTCCGAGCACAACATCCACATTAAGTCTTTTGACAATAATATAAACTTGTAAATGGCAACCTCCTTACAGTGGTTAAACACTGACAATAAGATCTTGTTGAGTAGCGTCCACCTTTTAGCATCACACCACTCACAAGAAAACTGAATAATTGTCACGTATTTATTACCACAAGTATATGTGTATTTCATGCCAAATATTAATCTTCCTTTTGGCCGACTAATATCCGCATTAAAATACACACTCATTAGTAGAAAATAAGGAACATGAGATGTGCCCAAAAAAATTGAATTTATTATTTTAAAACTGAATACAAACGCTTACAAGCAAGTCGTTGATAACTTTCTGGAATACAGTGGCTAGCCAACGAGTCACTGGGTTCCATACCTCATGAACTCAGAAAGTCGTTGAATCCTGACGGTCAGTCCAATGAATCCCCAGCAAATCGCAAATTGTTGACTCCTAATGGGATTCCGTATAATTTTTCCAAATCCGATTTTCATTAAAATCGATAAAATCCAAATTTTGATGTTCCCCAAGATCGTAACCAACGAACATAAACATATCCAAAAGCAACATCAAAAAAAAAACAACCAAACAAATCCACAAAACACAAACCTTAAACTTTACGGATTCACGTAACAAGCAAGAACAAAACTTAATCACCGAACAAGAACATACAAATTGCACAGTTCTTCATATAAACTGAATTAACCAAGATACAATCATAAATTGCATATTCTCAATTCTGATACACGATTCATCAATCGAACAGTCCAAAACTCAATTTACTATATGCGATACCCAAACACATAAACACAGCCAATTATTCTCGGCAAGATTAATTAACATAAAACCATATAAAATAACCAATCAATCAGGTAACTGTGCAAGTATGTACTCAATTTTGTTTCACATGAATTGAGAATCAAATTTATAAACCAAAATTTCCATACCAAAATTTATATGGAAACAAGTTCTCGGTAATTATATGAAACAAAACACTAACCAAAAATACATTATGTATTCACCAATCAATTGATTCTACCATCTCGATAAGCGTGCATAAAACATGAATTTATTAACCAACCATGAATTGAATTAATACATTCTATTATGCGTAAGTAATCATTAGTCCACAACGAACTTTTGATCAAAATTATGAAACAACAACGTATGCATACAAATTGTTATAACTTTGCAAAATAAGATCGATCCACACCACGACGTATCGCCGTCCACAAAATTTTATTTATCACAGAACCCTAATATGAAGAATTTTAATTTCTTGAAATCCAAATATAAACGAGAATAATAAACACTAATTCTCCTTTTCCAATTCTCAGAAAATCATCAATAGAGTGGCTCTGATACCACTTGTTGGAATAATTGAGTGAACAATTACATAAAGCTCTCTATGATGATTAACCAAGAACGACGGAGAAGGAGCATAAACTGTAGAGCGGAAGCGTACCTTGATCCATAACGAATTAAACGGTGGAATTGTTTTGCAGCGGCTATGGATCTTATGGATCTTCCAAACGATCAGAGACGTCCTTCACAATAGTCTACCGAGAGAATACAGAGATATTGAACGTTCTTCTGACGTCTGGGGACCATAACCCTAGCTTATATTTATATTAAATATAAGACCCTTTATTTTCTATTCGGTCCCTCATCAAATAGAAAATCTCATATGGTATCTACACTTATTTCCATAACAAATAAATACACTTTAGCCCAAACTTTAATCTTTAATAGATCACTTTAATTGGGCAACTGAAAGATAGCCATACACATTAAATTAGTCATGTGGAAGCCCAAAAATTCTAACAATCTATATATAATTTGACTTTATCTTTTTAGATACTTGAAAACATGCTTTTTAGTGTCGAAGTGAAGATTATTGATTTAGATACAAAAAACATGTTTTGAGCTGCTACGTATATAATCTTATTTCTCAATTTTATGAACAAAAATATTTTTTTGTTACAGTATGTTTTTTTTCTTAAATTTAATTTGAACAAAAGAGTCCACGTATTATGTGTTGTAGGATAAATGGTGATAGTGTCATGACTAAAAGTTCTTTTTACCTAGTTCATTGCAGAAATAAATTACCCCGTTCTTGAAAATTTATCACTTTTCACTTTTACCATTTTGGTAGTGGACCTCGCATTCTATTAACGCATTCAGACTCACATTTTATTATAAAACTAATACTTCCTCTGTCCCACAAGAATATGGACTCTTTCCTTTTTAGTCTGTCCAACAAGAATATGCACTTTCTAATTTTAGAAAGTCTTTTTCTCTCTAATGAGGTTGGACTCATTCTCCACTAACAATACTTTAATTACGAATGGAAATTCGTGTTGATCACAAAGTCCATATTGGTGTTGATCACAAAGTTCATATTCTTTGGGGACGTAGGGAGTATATAAAAGTAGGACCTACATGTTACAAACCTTTTCAACCCATTTTCTGTTACATTTGTTAAAATTGTGTCGGGTCAATGGTGACGAATTATTAGCAACAGAGGTAGTAATATTCAAAGTGATTAACAATCCTGAAACGTTGCAGTGTCAAGTCTAAGCCGCATAGCTTTTATTGACGAATGGAAATAGTGTTGTATACCCCACTTAAAGCCACAACGAGATAGATTTTTCTTGCTGATTACTAAAAGATGAGATCCAAAATATTATTATTTCTAAATTAATGTATATAACATTGAGTATACGTCCTTAATTTTCTAAATAAATATGTGATAGTTTTTCGTAACCTTACTCAATTCTGACTGCGTATATAATTAATTATTACTAACTAGAGATTCTAGGATTGTTACTTATAGTCGTGTTCAAAGAAAAGTTCGTTGATTAATCTCCTTGAGATGCTTGATACTGAGATTTTATCGTATGTAAATTTGGTCTATTGAAATTTGTTCTAATACAATAAATACTTATCTTAAATAGAAATTCTTGGTAAAATAAGTTAGTTAAAGTAAACCATCAACAAGTTAGTTTAGTTTATTATGATTACTGTATCTTAAACACAGACGAAATAAAATTATAAATGTTGTCAAATTATTAGAGTAACCATATTGGTGCTCGATGTGGCGGCGGACCGCCGTGCAGCTGGCGCGGCAAGCATCTGCTCGCCGTTGTGCTCTTGCCAACGGCTTCGCGTGATGCATCGAGCACTGCCGTGCCGCTGAGCAGGGCTGACATGGCTTCGCGTGATTGGCCAACGGCTTAGCTGTTGGCATTTTCTATTTTTTTTAAATTCGAAATATATTTTAAAAATTGATTTTAAATAAAAAAAATATTTTCCTACTTCCCAATAAAATATATCCTTTTTTCTCCACTTTTAATTTATTTTTAATTATTTTTTATTCCAAAATTTACATTTTCATCTATAAATACATCCATTTCCACACAAATTTTTTATACTACACTACATAAAATACTTCTCTCATCAATCCTCTCAAAATTCTCTCATCTCCCACTCTTTCACTCTTACAAAAAATGTCCGGCTCCGACGATCACCCCTCCGACTCCCGCGGATGGAACCACGAATGGTTCGGCTCATCGTCATTCCCTAATCCGGATACGGATTTCTCCCCCCTTCTCAAACCCAAGATTCGCATATTCCGGGTGGCTACCGGCCTTACCCGGTGGACGAGCCAGATGCCAAGGGGTACGGGTGGACTCCCGAAACTGGCACGGGAGGGAGCGCCCCGATGCCACCGGAGGGCGGTTCCGACGCTCCTCCTCGTCCTCGTAGTGTCCGTGTTCGTACTCGTGGCAGTATCGGAGGTGACACCAACGTCCGCACTCCGTACTCCCGGGGAGATGCAGAAGTTATGCAAAGCCTACTTGGAAATCTCCGAAGATGCAGAAACCGACACAAACCAAACCGGGGAAAGGTTTTGGTGGCGCGTCTCTCGTCGGTACAATGCCAATCGACCGGATGACACCATCGAGCGCAATGCCATCGGAAGAGCCAACGAAGAAATCCAAAAGTTCCAGGGTATTACCTCCAGGAACAGCAGTCGGCAGGGAGCGGCACGAGCGAGGTTGACATCATTACGGTTGCCATGTCGACCGACCATTCAATTCAGTACAAACCATTGAAGTATCTCGACGCTTGGCAGGAAGTGCGTACTCATCCGAAGTATAAGGGAGGCCTCACATCCTCCTCCAACTCCTCCAGCAAACGGTCGAGGTTGGTATCCCTATCCGAGGTCGGCGAGGATGAGGTGGCTAGCCAGCTTGCCGGAGCTCACTTGGGTAGCCCCGACGCCGGCCCGAATAGTTCCCAACGCTGGCCTCAAGGAAGGAAATAGGCGACAGCCAACCACCGTCGCGCCGCGACTCCATCCGCATCGCGATCCCCCACTCCCGCTCATGCTCCCACTTCTTTTGTGCCACCTCAACCCCCACCAATTCGTTGTTGGCCCTTTTGGCTCAACTCAATTTGGTCGATATGTCTCACATGTCTCCTGAGCAACTTGATGCACATAGGGCAATGATACGAGGTCTCCGACAAACATTGGGGATAAAGTCAGAGAACTAGTCTTCCACGGGGTATTTTTTAGGCTTTAATTATGTAATTTTTAATTTGTAGGATTTTAATTATGTAATTTTTATTTTTTAGGATTTTAAGTATGTCATTTTTATTTTTTTAGGATTTTAAGTATGTACTAATTTTATTTTTTAGGATTTAATTATGTAATTTTTATATATTTTTTAATTTGTAATAGTAGTTTGAGTATTTTTAATGTATTTTTTATATTATGAAAATGTTTTTAGTAATTGAAGTATTTAAATTAAATAATGGAATGATAAGACCCTTAAACATGCTTTTGTGGAAGAGTATAAATGTGAGTGTTGTACTATTGCAGAATAGCAGGAATAAATGTGGATCCGGGTCCAGAACATGGACGTGGATGTGGATGTGGATGTGGATGTTTTTAGTAATTTCACTCTGAACTGTAGCTAAGATTATTATATTGAAACTCAATTAAATATGCTAAGATTATTATATTGAAACTCAATTTAATCAATATTTAACTCGACGGTGACGGATAACCAAGCTTGTGTCCCTTTGGTCCGTTTCAAATTTCAACGCTTAAAATTCCCTAGATATTAGTACTATTAAATTTAGTCATCTTTCTATGACTGCTGAAATTCAACTTCTTCATATTTATCGTCCTTCCATTTTCTTTAACTAGTTTAATTACACTTACCAACTTCCGATAGTCTGTGACTCTGTAATCCGATAATATTGACACAAAATTAATATGATGCCCATAAGATTATCCTAAAATGAATTAATTTCAATTAGTATATAATTTAAGTTTTTTATTACTTTTCAAACTTTTAAAAAATAAATTAAATATTACTTTTGAAATGTATGTGAAAATATATTTTGATTTATTACTTAAAAGATATACTCTTTACTTTATTATTTTATTTTACTTTTGTTATTATCATAAATATTCTGTATGATAATTAGAAAATGATAATTGTTAAGAAAAATGTAATCTCAATTTGAATTAAAATACTCCATTTGTCCGCCATTTGGAATCCCGATTTACCATTTTAGTTCGTTCTTCAGTAGGAGTCTTGATTCACTATTCATTAGGCCATCCACATGATTCACTATTCGTTAGGCCATCCACAACGATGTCTCTTATCCGTCTCTTAATCGTCTCATCTCTTAACTATTCATGGGCCTCACTGTACTTTTCACCTCATCTCTTAACTAAGAGACAACACTTGCAACCCTCCATCTCTTGTCCGTCTCTTAACTATCCCATCCCTTAACTATTCATTCAATTTCATTTTTTATTTTTATTTCCAACAAATTCAATTAATAAAAAACACACTTCGTTAAATAAAATAAAAATACAACTTAAAATTCAAAAAATAAAAAAAAAACACATAATTAAAATCCTAAAAAAAATAAAAATTACATAATTTAAAATACAATTTTAAAGAAATTAAAAAAACTACTCTGCCGGCGAATCATCCCCCGAAGGCGGTGGCGGTGCACTCAAGCTACCTGGAGGCGGAATACCAATTTGTCTTGCCATATACTTGGCAAGATGGACTTGGTATTGTGGAGGCGTCATGCGGGAAGTGTCCGCCATCGTGGCGGTCAAGTACATGGGCAATAGGGTGTTCGAGCCCGAGCCCGCCTGCCTTGATTCTCCTCGACCCCTCCTCCCTCTAGCCGCCTTCGCCGCCTTGGTCCCTTGCGGCCGACGGCACCACGGGAGGAGCCCCTGCATTGGCAGTCGTGCCCTCAACCTCTTGTGAGGCGCTGCCTGATCCGCCCTCACTAGACGAGTATTGGCCATCCGCCGTGTGCTTCGTGCGCTTCGAGCTCGAGCCATGGCTGGACTGGACACGGCCGGCCCACCTTTCAACGTCTTTGACGGCATCCCAAACATCGACATGTTTCAATTCGGTGCCGTTGTCGTCAAAGAAGACTCGCAAAGCCGCTCTCATAATGTCAGCTCCACTGGCTCCGCTTTGGTATTGAGCTGCTTCATTCTTGTAGATTCCTCAAAATTTTTTGACATCTCTGTCGACTCGGTCAAAGTGACTTTGGAGCATCTTCATGGTGCGGCGGCGGGACTCCTTTGGCTTGGTCTCATTGTAGGCGTCAGTGACCTTTTCCCAAAAAAACTTTCGGGTTTGTTGATTCCCGACGATGGGATCGAACGAGACGCTTACCCAAGCATTGAACAGAGCCATCGTGTCCTTGCGGCTGTATGGATGACGGCCTACATCCTCCTCCTCCTCGGCCGCCTCTGTTAGGATTGGTATACTGAAAAGCATATTTCGAGCATGTTGCACGGATAGAATTGCTTGTATACAATAAACTCTACAATCGACTTTTAACCCAAGGCGATAAGAATTAATTTTATCGCATTGATGTTTGCTTGTGCATTTATAAGATGTATCTCAAACATTTAAATGTATAAGAATTAAATAAGTCTAATTCTTCTGCATAGTAGACTGGTCGTGAACGACGTTCACAGAAGGTGACGCAGTCGGTCCTTTGTAGAAGAGAAATAGAATTTCACAACCTAGATAGGCTTTGGCTACCTATCGTGAAAGGTTGCAGTGTCAGTCCGCATGTTTCCTTACATTAGGAAATAAACGACACTGGTGTGGTATTGCACTGAAGGATCTAACAGTTGAGATAAGTCTTTCTTGCTATTTACTGAAAGACGAGGTCTCGGTGATTATTATTTCTTAATCATTGTTGATATAACATTGAGCATACGATATTAATTATACACTACTTTGATTTATCAAATGGTGCGGATTTTTCGCATTCCAAGAATCCTGATATCTTGGGTAGTGGTGATTAATGTCTAGAGGTGCTAGTATTGTTATTGCAATGAATCGTGTGCTGAGTGAGTCCAGTTTGATAATATCCTCAAGAGGTGTTCGAAAAATGTTTTATTATTCAGAAACCCGGCCGGTTGGAATTTATTCCAGAATAATAAATAAAGATTTTGAACTAGACAACTCTTGGAAAAAGATATTAATTAATTAAAGTCAAATAGCAGACTTATATTAATTAATGGATATTTATATCTTAAACACGGGAAATAATAAATTAAAGAGGTAAACCCGGATTACTCGTAATTTGGGATTGGACGGGCAGTCAATACTATTATACTATAGTGGATGATAATAATATTCTATTGGACTTGTATTAAATTGAGGCTCAATTTAATTAGTAAAAGTCCAACATGTTTGGCCCAACTCCAACCTCCATGGATCCATAATCTGGCCCATTATAACTCAATATAAAAGGAGATTAGAAAGGAGATTATTAATTAATTAAGTGTTAATTTTCGTGCTCCCCTGTGGGAGTGGGCGAAAAATCTGTTTTTGAGAAAACTGATATTCTGTCTCCTTTCTAATCAAGCCCTTTTCGATTCTGACAAGCTTTGCCCACCCAAAGGTCGGATTCTGAGTTCGGGATACAGATTAGAAGGTTCGTGGTTGAGTACGAAGAACATCACGTGGAGAAGGCGCAAGCAATCGACGATTCTTTGGAGAATCAGATCGGTAATTCTAAACCGTAGGAATTAATGTTTTAGGTTTTAATTCCTTTTACATGTATTATGTGCGTTCTTGGATGCAATTCTGTGTTTAACATGTAGTTAATTGATCCCATAATCGGTCAAATAGATCTGTAATTATGATTTATTTGTGAATGCATAACTTCTGTTGTGCAAGAGGCACCCCCAGCAGCCTCCTCCTCTTCCTCCACGGCGTCGAATGCGCGACCCCTGGAGCTTCCACCGCCTCGTCCTCCTTCCGGATTGGGTTCATCCGGATAATCCTCACTAATTTGGGATAATCCCTGCGAATACTTCGGGGCGGAGTGACGAGCGTATGCATCCACATCAAAATGGGGTGGTTGGTACGCTGCCGGCGTCAACGAGCCTTGGGTGCCCGACATCGACGTACCGGAACCGGAACCACCCAAGACATTGTACATGCCCTCCAGTCACCAAACGCGTTTATGTCAAAGCCGCCGGAGCCGCCAGAGTTTCCGTCGCTGGATATTTTGTGATGAAAATTGGAGAGGTGAGATGAAAATTAGAGAGGAAATGGAGATGATTTGAGAAGAATAAATGTGTGTTTGTGTGTATAATGAGGATGAAAGAGGGGTATTTATAGAGTAAAAAAAGAAAAAATAAATAAAAAAATTTAAAAAATTACCGTTGAACTGTCATGTGACCGTTTTTAATTTTTTTTAATTTTTTTTTATTAAAATCATTTTTTTAAAAATGATTTATTGCGTCAGGGTGATGACGTCCACTCGAGGCCGGCGAGTGGGCGTCACGTCTAGCGCCAGCGCGCGCCACGTGTCTCGATGCCGTCTTGCTGGGACGACACGTCTAACGCCAGCGCGTGCCAACCGTCTTGCTGCGACGAGACGCGGGGCTACAACGCCGTCTCGATGCCGTCTCGTCTCGCCGAGACGAGATAGAGATGACAACAAGACGCGTTGCGGATAACCTTATTCAGTATAACTAGTTGGTAGACCATACGTTCCACTATTTCAATCCACTCACATTCTATTATAAATCTATAAAATTGAAGCTGCATTCCATTTTTTTAATCATCTTTCTTTTACATTTTTTATAATATGTGTCGAACTCATCTCTATTGGGGAAAAAGAGAGTAACCGTTATTAAGGGCACCCGCAACGCTGTGCCGTTGCGGTTCCTATGCCGTTCCGGCGGAACGGTTCCGCGGCGGCACGCGTTGCGGGCTTCGTTCCGTCGCCATTCCGTGCCCATGCCGTGCCGCGTTCCGTTCCGGAGGAACGCGGAACGAAACGTTCCGCCACGCGCCGAGGCGACGTGGCGGCCTCCCATTCGACGCGTGAAGCCCACTCGCTGCCCCGTGAGTGGGCTTCGTCCCGGTGATGCAATAATTCAATTTTTTTTTTAAAATTCGAATTTAATTAAAAAAAAAAATTTGCAACGGTAATGTGACCGTTTTTTATATCCGTTTTGTATTTTTTTTTATATTTTTATTTATTTATTTACTCTATAAATACTCCTATTTCATACTCATTTCAATCCTAAACACACATCTATTCCTCTCTATTTCCACTCCAATTGTGCGCTTTTTATTTTTCTAAAAGTTTAAATTTTTTTAGTGTTGTGTGTTTTTTAATAAAGTGTGTTTGTTTTTTAATAAAGTGTGTTTATTTAAATTGAATTGGGTTGGAAATAAAAAAAAAATGAAATTGAATGAATAGTAATTTAAGGAACGGTTAAGGAACGGAGGGTTGCAGGTTCCGTTCCTTAGTTAAGGAATGGAGTAAAAAAGTACAGTGGGGCCCTCAAATAGTGGTTTAAGGAACGGTATAGGAACGGTATAGGAACAGCGTTGTGGATGGCCTAATAGAAATATTAAGGAGTATGACTCTATGAGGCCGAATAGCCCAACGAATGTAGGGCAATATATATGCATCGTTCGTCACAATCTTGCTTCCGAAGTTAAAACGAAAAGGGTAAAATCCAAAAAGTCCCTCTTTCATTTTCAACTTCAATTGGACTCCAATGACTACCGAAATTCTCCAAATCGGAGGCGTCGACGACGACGAAATCACCGTCATCTACTCCACGCCGCCTGATGAATCCGCGAATTTTCGACGGTGATGAATGCAGGAAGATGCGGATCACGACACAGAGATTTTACGTGGTTTGATTTACTGAGGTAAATCTACGTCCACGGGAAGAAATGAGGGCAGAGTTGTATTGCTTGATCTGTTTTCTTACAGCTTACAATACAGACTTGCTATTTTGTATTTGATCTCTAGAAAGCGAGAGAGTCTCAGAACGTCACCCTATCTATCTGATCTAGGTTCTATTTATACATTGACCTAGATCGTGGCATGCAGCCATTTACTAGGTAGTGGATGTCGTGGAGATCGTGGCGATCTTGCATGGGTCCACTATCCTGCATGAGTTAATGACTGCTTGACACCACTAAATAGATCGTGGGTGTAGTGGAGGTGGAAATCCTGCATGAGTCCACTATCTCCTAGTTCGGTCGAATACTGAGACCGAACTGCTGAATTATTGCCGAGCAGCTTTTGCCGATCTGAGAGTAGAGCTTGATGCCGACCTGAGAGCAGAGTTTGATTGGTTGGCTTTTACCGAGCTGTAGGCTGGGGCCGAACTCTTTGGTTGTGCCGAACTGAACTCTTTAGTCATGCCGGACTGATACTCTTTGGTCATGCCGAACTGATACTCTTTCTTGGGCTTTAGGCTGATGGGCTTTACTGCTGTTGGGCTTGTTTAGTACGTACTCCATCACTACCCCCCCCGGAAAGTGAAGTGAATCACTTCGGCATTCTGGATAAAGGTACGGGGTAAGTTGATGTTTGTCCTCGGTCTGATGAAGTGAACTCTTCTTTGACCGGACTCGTCTTTGGTCTGATGAAATAAACATCTTTGACCGGACTCGTCTTTGGGCTGATGAAATAAACATCTTTGACCGGACTCGTCTTTGGTCTGATGAAATAAACATCTTTGACCGGACTCGTCTTTGGGCTGATGAAATAAACATCTTTGACCGGACTCGTCTTTGGTCTGATGAAATAAACATCTTTGACCGGACTAAGCTTGTGTCCTGATTTGGCGAGTTTTATCGCTCGGATCGGACTTTCCGTTGTCCTAATTTGGGGATCGGACTTTCCCTTGTCCCAATTCGGCGAGTTTTATCGCGTGGATCGGACTTTCCCTTGTCCTAATTCAGGCAAGTTTTATCGCGAGAATCGGACTTTTGTTGCAGTTCGTTTCAGACGAAGTGCTTGATTTTTAAGCCGAATTGTGGTCTTGTATCCTCTTTAGAAGCTTTGACTCACAATCGTTGGCTTGTTGCAGCTCGTTTCAGACGAACTGCTTGTTTAAGCTGAATTGTGGTCTTGTATCTTCTGTAGAAGCTTTGACTCACAATCGTTGGCTTATTGCAGCTCGTTTCAGACGAACTGCTTGTTTAAGCTGAATTGTGGTCTTGTATCCTCTGTAGAAGCTTTGACTCACAATCGTTAGCTTATTGCAGCTCGTTTCAGACGAACTGCTTGTTTAAGCTGAATTGTGGTCTTGTATCTTCTGTAGAAGCTTTGACTCACAATCGTTGGCTTGTATATGTTCTAAGAAGGGGATCAGCCTTCGAAGAACAAGATACCTCAGTAACATTTGTAAGAGACGACACGCACAGAGACAGACAAAACACACAGACAAAACGCATAGAGACAAATAAAGACCAAGTAAACCAAATAAAGCACATTGACTGAACAGGACTCAAGACTGACTGACCGGACTGTCTCTTACAAATGGAACTTTTTGAGGTTGGAAATGTGCCATGTTCGGGGTACCTGTTCTCCTGACATGTGAGCCAATTTGTAAGACCCTTTGCCGAGGACTTCTGACACCCGATACGGACCTTCCCATGTGGGTTCGAGCTTGCCCAGCTTTTCTGCTCGGCTTACTTCGTTGTTTCTCAAGACGAGATCTCCCACTTGAAATTGCAGCTTCTTCACCCTTTGGTTGTAATACCGGGCTACTTGCTCCTTGTACTTGGCTGCTTTTATGCATGCCAATTCTCTTCTTTCTTCGGCAAGATCTAGCTCGGCTCTCAGTCCGTCGTCATTCATTTCTGAGGAGAAATTTAGAGTTCGGGGACTGGGTACGCCGATCTCCACCGGAATTACGGCTTCAGTGCCGTACACCAGACTGTACGGAGTTTCACCGTTGGAGGTTGTGGGTGTAGTTCGGTAGGACCATAGGACTTGAGGGAGATTTTCTACCCATTGTCCTTTGGCTTGTTCTAACCGAGCTTTTAACCCTTTCACCAGGATACGATTTGTTACCTCCGTTTGTCCGTTTGCTTGTGGATGAGAGACCGAAGTGAACCGCTGTTGAATATTCAGCTCTTGGCACCAATTCTTGAATGTCTTGTCGGTGAACTGAGTCCCGTTATCCGAGATGAGGATGTGGGGTATGCCAAATCGGCACACTATGTTCTTCCAGACGAAGTCCAATGCCTTTGAGCTCGTTATCGCAGCTAATGGTTCAGCTTCCACCCACTTCGTGAAGTAGTCCACGGCAACGATAAGGAATTTCATTTGCCGAGGAGCTTGAGGAAGTGGTCCCACTATGTCTATGCCCCATTGCATAAAAGGCCAAGGGCTTTGCATAGTGGATAGATCGGTCTGCGGCATCCTTGGGATATTTGCATGGATTTGGCACTTCGGGCAGGTCTTGACGAGCTGCACTGCTTCTTGTACCAAGGTTGGCCAATAATATCCCCATCTTAGAACTTTTTTAGCTAAGGCTCTAGCTCCGATGTGGCTGCCGCACGATCCTTCATGAACTTCTCTGAGGATGTAGTCCGTCTCTTCTGGTCCTACGCACCGCAATAACGGCTGGAGGTAAGACTTTCTAAAGAGGACTCCTTCATGAAGTTCGTACCGAAGTGCTCGGCACGTGATCTTCCGAGCTTCTCTCTTATCCTCGGGCAATTGTCCTTGATCCAGATACTGCAAGATCGGCGTCATCCAGTTCGGCGAGCTGGATACTGAATGTACCTCGGCTTCATCAATGCTTCGATGCATTAATTCTTCCGCCTTTGAGCTCGGATCTGAGGCCAACTTACTTAAGGTATCTGCTCGGCTATTTTCCGCTCTGGGAATGCGGATTATCCGAAAATAGGAGAAATTTCGGCTAATGCTTTGCGCTTTGTCCAAATACTTCTTCATTCTCTCATCACGGGCTTCACTTGTACCCAACATGTGATTCACTATGACTTGTGAATCACAATGGATTTTGAGAGACTTGATACATAGACTTTGCGCTAGCTTGAGTCCGGCAAGGAGGGCTTCGTATTCGGCTTCGTTATTAGTGGTTGGGAATGAGAACCGAAGTGAATAGGTTACCTCGTGTCCGTCGGGAGCGATAAGTAGAATACCAGCTCCACTTCCCGTTTTATTCGAAGCAGTCCGGCTGCTTTTCTTCGGATTCCAAGGGCTGTGCTAGTTCGGCATTGGCAGAATTTTTCTGTTCGGCAATGACAGGGATTGCTTGATCGAACTTTGCCTCTACAAGAAAATCTGCCAAGGCTTGTCCCTTGATGGCTTTTCGAGGTAGGTACTCGATTGAGTGTTCTCCCAGCTCTATGGCCCATTTGGCGATTCCGCCTGATGCTTCTGGCTTGGTCAAAACTTGCCGAAGAGGCAGATCGGTTAAGACGCATACCTTGTGAGCATAGAAGTATGGCCGCAGTCTCCTTGCTGCATTTACTAACGCCAGAGCAATTTTTTCCAGAGGTTGATACCTTGTTTCTGGACCTCTTAATGCTCGGCTTGTAAAGTAGATGGGAAACTGCTTTAGGCCTTCTTCTCGTACAAGCACCGCGCTAATGGTTTGATCAGATGCCGCTAAGTATAAGAAAATCACTTCGGCATCTGTTGGAGCAGAGAGAATTGGAAGCTCGGCTAAATAACTTTTGAGCTCGTCAAAAGCCTTTTTCTGCTCTATGACTTCAGAGACGATTTAGTCTTCTCGGCAGGGAGAGCGTCAATAGTTAGGATTACTCCATCATATTGCGGCTCGTTATCGTCTTCGGGATCCCGTTGCCTTTTCGGATCCTGAGGAGCGCAGTTCGCACCTCCCTGCTTTTTGTTCCTTTTCAGCTGCTTGCTTTGGTATTTTTTTAATGTCCCTGCTTTCACAAGGGCATCAATACCTGCAGCCAAATGTCGGCACTCCTCGGTATCGTGACCGTAGTCTTGATGGAAGGAGCAATATTGATCCTGAGGTCGGCGCGCGGCCGATTTCGTCATCCGCCTTGGCTTTTCGAACATATCGGAATGCAGTTCGAAAATTTCCGCTCTTGACTTGTTCAATGGTACGAACTGAGCGGGCGGCTTCTCAGGATTGAGACGTGGTCCCAATCTGCCTTGTACCGGTGCCCTTTGAATTCTTTCAAAAGGAGTTCGGCGAGGAAGCCTCTGATCGCTATGATCGGGCTTCTTTTCGTCTCCTCTAGATGAGCTGTCTAAAGACCGTTTTCGACGGTCTGCCTCATCGGCACGGGCGAACTGGTCCGCAATGTCCCACATCTCTTGAGCTGTTTGCGGACTGCATTCCACGAGCTTTCTGTAGAGAGCTCCGGGAAGGATTCCATTTTGGAATGCCGAAATGACAAGTAGATCATTGAGATCATCTACTTGTAGGCATTCCTTGTGGAATCTCGTCAAAAAGTCGCTGATCTTTTCGTCGTGACCTTGACGTATAGAAAGCAGCTGAGCCGAAGTGATCCGGGCTTCCGCTTTCTGAAAGAACCTCCTGTGGAAAGCATCCATTAGATCTCGGTAGGATCTAATGCTGCCTTGAGGAAGGCTGTCGAACCACCTTCTGGCGTTCCCGATGAGCAGCTCGGGGAACAGCTTGCACATATGGACCTCATTGAGACCCTGGTTCGCCATATTATACTGATAGCGTCCCAAGAAGTCATGAGGATCCACTAGCCCGTCATAAGTCATTGACGGTGTCCGGTAGTTCCGCGGCAAAGGAGTTCGAGTGATATCGTCCGAGAACGGAGTCTTTAATGCTCCGTACATGGCGAACCCGATATTTCTTCGGTACGGAGGAGATGGAGTTCTCCTGTGGTTCCGGTACCGAGGAGGAACAGGAACATGTCGGGGTTGAGGATTCTTTCTCCTGGAAGACACGTCACTACTGCGGTAGTGACTTTCATGTCTGGATGAGGAGGGAGAATCCGCCGTTGTCTTCTCCGGCTGTTGGCTCTTCTGCAGGAAGGTTAAGAACTCCTCCTGCTTTTCGGCCAAGAATAGCTTGACAGCTTCGTTTAAATCGAGCTGGTGGGAAGACTCGGTGCGATGACTCCTGGAGTGGCTTGTTCCTTCTTCGTGAGAACCGGAGGTAGATGTCTCCCGAGGCCTTTTTTCAGACCTGCGAGCTGGACTAGCTTCCTCACGGTTATCACGAACGGTATTATGGGTGTTACGTGATCTGGTATGCATTTTTTTGGGTGGAAAAAGGGTCAAAAATTCGCTTTATCACAAATTTGGTTCTCTGTTTCCCACAGACGGCGCCAGTGATGAATCCGCGAATTTTCGACGGTGATGAATGCAGGAAGATGCGGATCACGACACAGAGATTTTACGTGGTTCGATTTACTGAGGTAAATCTACGTCCACGGGAAGAAATGAGGGCAGAGTTGTATTGCTTGATCTGTTTTCTTACAGCTTACAATACAGACTTGCTATTTTGTATTTGATCTCTAGAAAGCGAGAGAGTCTCAGAACGTCACCCTATCTATCTGATCTAGGTTCTATTTATACATTGACCTAGATCGTGGCATGCAGCCATTTACTAGGTAGTGGATGTCGTGGAGATCGTGGCGATCTTGCATGGGTCCACTATCCTGCATGAGTTAATGACTGCTTGACACCACTAAATAGATCGTGGGTGTAGTGGAGGTGGAAATCCTGCATGAGTCCACTATCTCCTAGTTCGGTCGAATACTGAGACCGAACTGCTGAATTATTGCCGAGCAGCTTTTGCCGATCTGAGAGTAGAGCTTGATGCCGACCTGAGAGCAGAGTTTGATTGGTTGGCTTTTACCGAGCTGTAGGCTGGGGCCGAACTCTTTGGTTGTGCCGAACTGAACTCTTTAGTCATGCCGGACTGATACTCTTTGGTCATGCCGAACTGATACTCTTTCTTGGGCTTTAGGCTGATGGGCTTTACTGCTGTTGGGCTTGTTTAGTACGTACTCCATCACCGCCGTCCTTCAAGTCCGACGCCCCTAAAATCACCATCGACCTCGACGACGTCGTCGACGAATCCCCCGCCTCCCCCTCCGCCAATCCAGGCGAATCGTCCAATTGGAATCGCGGCGACGACGACGTCGTACTCCGCTTCTCCTTCGCCTGCGAAATCTGCGCCTGCGACAAGCCAATCAGCGACTCGTTTCAAATCCACGGCTGCGACCACTGCTACTGCACGCAATGCGTCTCCAATCACGTCGCGGAGAGGCTGCAGGAGAGCATCACGGAGATCGGGTGCCCCGTCTCCGGCTGCGCGGGATTCCTAGAGCCGCAGCACTGCCGCACGATTCTGCCGCGGGAGGTCTTCGATCGGTGGGGAGACGCGCTGTGCGAGGCTCTGATTTTGGGGGCGGAGAGGTTTTACTGTCCGTACAAGGAGTGCTCGGCTCTTCTAATTGACGATGGGAGTGAGAATGTGGTGCAATCGGAGTGCCCTGAGTGCTGGCGGCTCTTCTGTGCGCCGTGCAAGGCGGCGTGGCATGCTGGGATCGAATGCGAGGAGTTTCAGAGGCTGAAGAAGGATGAGAGGAGCAATGATGAGGAACAATAAATAGTGGATTCGATTCAGAATTTGTCATTAAATCTCAAGGTGCTGCAGGTTTCTTCTTTCTCAAGCTTGTGATTCTCCTTTTAATTCTCGATCTGTCAGCCATTAATTGATACATTTTCATTCATGTGTTTTAAGAAATGTTTTACGAAATATTAATAGAATATGAGTTAAAAAAGTTAATGAAATATGAGTGGTCTTAAGCGAAACATTAATATATTCATATTCAAATAGTCCTAAATAAAATATAAATGTGCATTAACATATATTCTCTATAATTAATAAAATAAGAGAGATGAAAAGAAAATAATTGGAGTATTGATTGTGGATATGAGGTCCACCTTATTAGAGAGAGTTATAAAAAATAGAAAATTCTCTTTTACAGAACGAGGAGTACATATTGGAGTATTTATTTATAAAATTAATAAGAGGAGTACATATTAGAGTATTTATTTAAAAATTATTTATTATATATAAATTTAATTTAAATGATAATAACTGGATTAATTTTCTTGTTATAAATAGTTGATTTTGAAAGATGTCCAAGTATACATCCATTATCACTCCTCGTTAGGTTCATAAAAGTAAAATAAGGAAGAAAAGCATCTTAATTTGTAAATTTCAAAAGTATTACGAATGTTATACAATCATATTTGCTTGTGTAATTGATGGGACTATTTAAAATGCATAAAGCATACTCCAATATATAGTATTGTATGTTTAGGTTCTTTGAACCCCCTCATACCCCTTAATCCGCCATAGTATCAATATTGCTCTCCAACCACCGATGTTCATTCAGTATGGTCGATTAAACATGACAAAATTGATACACACGTTCCATGTTAAAAGAGTAATTTTTTATTTTGGGAAGTTCCATCATAGTTGTGTCATTTCTATTTTTAGCAAAAATAATCCCCCTATTTACTTTATTGTCTCTTACTTTATTGACCACACACTATTATTAAACTTCATGCCTGAAAAAATGTCTCTATTAACATGGAACGGATGGAGTATTACTCTCTCCGATCCACTGTAGTTGAGTCGTATTCCTTTTTGGATTGTCACACTGTAGGTGAGTCATTTCTTTTTTGGAAAAAGTACTTTACTCTCTCTTACTTTATTCTTTCTTCATCTTTCTACCTTTTCTCATTTCTAATTTACTCTCCTTTTACTTATGTCATTTAAAACAATTTTTCTTAAATTCCGTGATGAAAAAAAACGCATCTACTACAAAGAGAGAGACGGAGGGAGTATTTAGTTTCTCAAGAGTGTTATGTATATAGTACTGGTTTATATAAGTATTGGTCTCTCGTACTACAAAATTGAAGTAATATTCTTATGTTTTTATTTTTAGACGTGGAACCAGTTTTTGCTACAATTCGGAGGTAAGATGGATCTACATATTTTCACAACTGTGTAACAAGTCCATGGTTTTAATTATGCTTCCCGCTATGTTGACAACCTTTTTTTCCGTTATGTTGATAGGTTAGAGGTATAGGTTAGGTCCTTCCATTGTTGCTCCAAACATGTAACTAGATTGTGATTAGATGAATCACTTTTAATTACTTTTTATTCAATGTTTTTGTTATAATCTTAGGTATGAATCATGAAATTATATTTGAAGGTGCATCTTCCTTGGTAATTGTATTGTCTTTTCTAATGTCTCTTTAATTTATCAGATTCGATTTGTTTAGACAATAATTTGATAATGGACTTTTAGAAATTGAATATTAGTTGTAGGATCCTAGAATTGAAGAAGGTAACTCGAGGTTGTGTTTAGCTAATCGAGAGTTCATAATTATTAGTTGGATTTTGATTTCCTGGTCGCTTCATTTTTGCATATGAAGCATTCAGCTGCATATCTAAGGATTGTTAGGAGCAATGATTTTCTTTTATATTTGATCTTGATTTTTCAGTTTTTGTTTTTTGAATTCAATCTTTTTTATCAAACAAAAATCTTCTATTACTCGTGTTTCATTTCATTAATTATTAATCGAGCTCTACCTCCGTGTGGATCGACATTCTAAATACTAATCCACCGCCCCTGAAAAATATGAACATTCTAATTTTGGAAACTTTTTTTTCTCTAATGGAGTGAGACTCATTCTTCACATGGAGTGGGGCCCATTCTTTACTAACAATATTTTTAAAAAAATTTCTATTTATCTCTCTTTTACTTTATCAATTATGCATTAAAACTTATGTTTAACTAAATGTTCATATTTTTCAGGGACGGAAGGAAGGAGTACAATTGATGTTGTATTCTTACAACTATGTTGTAAGTTTAGAAACTTTTGAATGATGAACTAGAGTGTTTTTGCACGAAATGAAAAATCTAATTTTACACATGAATCAACTTGCTCGCCAAGCTTGCTGCATTAGAATGCTCAAACTTTTGTTCCAACAAATACCTTAAACTCTGGTGATTGGTCAAGATAAATAATTTTTAGCTTGGAGATAATGGTGCTATTTTTTTAAGAAATAATGGTAGATTGATTAAAAGTATTCAATGATACAATTCGGAATAAAAGACCAAAACATAAAGGGAGGATACATAAAGGAGTTACGAGCTAAGATATGTGCTAACATATTGTTTGATCAATGAACTCAAGCAACTACCACATCAGGTCTCTGTAGTAGTAATTGTTGACATTCCGATATGATCTGACCAATCGGGTGATGTGTTCATAATGGAGAAGACTACTCCTTATGCATCTGTGTATATGATACCTGGCCCAAGACAGTGTTGAGAAACATATTGAAGTGTAGTACGAATGGCTATCACTTCAGATATACGGGGAGGCACAATCCCATATTGACAACATGAAAATGCATTAAGAAATAAACTGTCGTGCGATAGCAATACAGAACCTGTGTCGATCATATTGCACTCTGCAAATGTAGCGGCATCCGTGTAACACTGCCAGCTTTCGGATGGGGTTGTTCCAGTGCTGAATTGTGGAGGTTCGCGAGGAGCTATGGGGTCTGCGTGAAGGCATGTTTGTTTTCCACCTTGTGCCGTTTGCCATTCAACAAGTGTTTCCTGAGCTTGGTCAACAATTACTCAAGGTGGAAAGCAATTCCCACTCCATACCGCTTGGTTGCGTGCCCACCAAATCCGCCAGGAAATCATAACAAACTCCTCCATTACATGTTTGTTGTTCAACTCCTTGATAGTTTGATAACATTCTACAAATGGAAGTGATAAAGTTGTTTCACATTTTCCCCAATGTTGCCCCACGGCTCTTGCTTTATGACAAGTCAATAGGGCATGGTTGAGTTCTTCATCCGAGGAGCCGCAACCGCAAATGGTATCAATAGATATGCCGCGTTGTTGTAAGCGACATTTTGTTGGTAACACATTGCGTAACACACACCATAGGAATTTACGAACTTTGGGGGGAATGTGGAGTTGCCATATCTTCTTCTAGTCAATAACATGAAGTGGTTCAGATACTCTATTGAGATGTTATGCAACATAATAACCGGACTTCACTGTGTAAGTGCCGCATTTATCAAAGTGCCAAATACATTTGTCTGGGATGGTCGGGGAGATAGAGATAGATAGAATGGTAGGGATGTCGCGTTCACTGAACACAGTACAAACTTTATCCAAATCCCATTGTTTTTTAGACTGGTCAAGTAAGTCGACAACGAGGAGTTCGGAAGGGATAAAGTTTTTCGCCTGATCAACCTTGAAATCATACTCTCTTGGTAGCCATGGGTCATGCCATACACGAATCCTTATACCATTACCAACTCTCCATCTAAGTCCCGTTTTCAACACAACAGTAGCCTGATGGATACATCTCCAGGTGAAACTTGGGTTGTGCCACAAATTCACAGATAAAAAATCACCATTGGGAAAATATCTATCCTTGTAAATGCAGTATATAAGAGAATTTTGAGAATTCAGTAGCCTCCATCCCTGCTTAGCTAGCTTAGCCAAATTAAAGCATCGCAAATTCCTAAAGCCTAAACCACCATTAGACTTTCTCTCACACATCCGGTCCCATTTCAACCAATTCACTATTTTACCACCATCATCTTTCGAACCCCACCAAAAGGAATCCATCATCTTCTGTAATTCGTCACAGAGAGAACTTGGAAACATGAAAACACTCATCACATATGTGGGAATGGTTTGTGCTACGGCTTTTAATAAAATCTCTTTACGAGCTCTTGACAAAAATCTATTTTTCCAATTTTGTATGCGTGCCCACAGTCTGTTTGTAATGTATGTAAAGATAGATCTTTTATTACTTCCGACAAGGGATGGCAATCCTAGATATCGACTATGATCAAGAGGAGTGAATACCTGGAGAATACTTGATAAAATCTCTTTCTGAATCTCGAACATATTAGAACTATAGAAGATGCTAGTATTGTAAGGTTCACTGCCTGTCCCAAAGCACGTTCATAGGTCTTCAAGATATTCTTGATAGCGAGACATTGTGGTTCTGTAGCCTTGAAGAATAAAAAGGAATCATCTGCAAATAGCAAGTGTGAGATGGAAGGGCCGTCATGACATATGGAGATTCCCTGGATGATTCTGCACTGCTCAGCCTCATTTAGCAAGGTAGTTAATCCCTCCGCGCATAGGTTATATAAGTACTGTGAAAGTGGATCCCCCTGTCGAAGACCTCGTGATGAGAGAATTGGCCCTATTTCATTTCCGTTCACAGAGATTGAGTAACGAACATTTCGAACACACATCATAATCATGGTGATCCATCTACGCTCAAATCCGAGGGCTGCCATCATAGCTTGAAGAAAACCCAATGCAATCATAAGCTTTACTTATATTAAGTTTCAAAGCAACATTTCCTCCTGCTCTGCCTGAACAATTTTTCATGTGATGAATTAGTTCGAAAGCAACCAGGATATTATCAGTAATCAATCTACCTTTGATAGTAATCAATCTACCTTTGATGAAAGCGAATTGATTTTCAGAAACTACTACGGGGAGTAATCACTCAAGGCGGTTTGCCAGAACTTTTGCAATAATCTTATATAAGATATTACATAGTGATATAGGTATCAGGTCTTTGACTGTGGTTGGGTTGTCAACTTTGGGAACGAGCACGACAATTGTATTTGTAAGCGATGGTGGAAACTGACCATTGGCTAGCCAAGAAGACCCTGCAGCAACGACCTCGTCACCTATCAAATGCCAAAATTTCTGATAGAAAGCAGGATTAAGACCATCAGGACCTGGTGCTTTATCGGGATGCATAGAAAACACAGCTCTTCGAAATTCCTCATATGTAAACGGGGCAATTAATTCAGCACTATCATTTGAAGAAACTCTTGGATTAACTAAAGGCGTTACAGGCTCAAAATATGTAACTTCAGCAGTATATAATTGCTGAAAATAATTATTAGTATATAATTGTTGAAAATAATTATTAATAATAGAGTGGATACCATCTTTGCTGCGAATTGTCACACCTGAGTCATTTTGCAACTCTGTAATAGTGTTTCGTCGCTTGCGATTATTTGTTGCAAGGTGAAAATATTTCGTATTCGCATCTCCTTCTTGAAGCCAAAATTCTTAGCTCTTTGTTTCCACTAAATTCTTTCCATGTCAAGGATTGTATTCAACTCACCTCATAAGTTAGTGTGTTCATCTGTGTTATTGTTTCGACAAACTTTGAGTCCGATCTTTAAATGTTTCTTCTTGATGTTGAGTTCCTTGTTCAGGTTGCGTCCCAACTTCTGTAAGGTATTACCCATATGCTGAATTTTGTGAGTAAGTCCGTGATTTGCCTGATTTATTCAACCAACTATTCTTAAAATGAAAATGCCTCACATGCCATTGTACTGCAGTAGTATCAGTGGATAGTATAATAGGTGAATGATCAGAAACTGAATAAACCCCTGTTTTGATGATTGTATTTTCAAATTTCTCACGAACCTAATTAGGTGATCATCTACTCATCTCCCATGTATAAGTGTACCCAAGCCATTCTATTTCATGTAAATCACAGTGCTGGAGTGCAGAACAAAATCCATTTAGTAAGTAGGTAGGGTGATCATTACCACCGATTTTCTCTGAACTACAAGCAAGATCATTAAAATCACCAATTACTAGCCAAGGTACATCATGACCAGGGTCGAGAGACTTCAATAATTCCCAAGAGCATGTCTACGAAATCTTTCTAGGAAGCCATAAAAACATATCATTAACCACTCAAAACCACCATCCATACAAATTTTTACATTCACATAGTTATGAGATGTTGTAGTTACAACTACCTTGCTTGAGAATCAGCTCAAAACCGCAAGACCTCCACTTCTACCCGTTTGGCTGACCTCATACCCTTTATCAAAACGCACCTTCTTCCGTAGCTCTTCAATTTTCTTACTATCAACTAAAGTTTCAATAAGAAAAACCACACCCGACTTGTACTGGCGTAGGAGATCGTCCAACGCTTGAACTGCCCGGGGGTTGCCGAGACCCCGACAGTTCCAACTTAGTATTATCATGATGACTGGCCGGGTGGCACAAAGGCGCCCGCCAATGTAATTGTTGAACGAGTAATTAACTCGCTAGTGACGGTTGTCGAATCGATCTCAGTCGAAACTTCAGGGTTAGTGAAACAGATGTCCTTGGTTGTTTGAAGTTAGACAGAGGAATGTTCTCACACGTAATCATATTATTCATATTGTGAGTTGTTGTTTTATGAGAAGTTGCATTAGTACCTGATTTACTGAATGATCCATCGAGTGGGCTCTCATCATTGTTGCGCAACCAGCTGCTCCTAGGTTGTTGTATCCGACGTGGTACTTGTCACGACCGCATTTTCTAAGGATAGAAAACACGGTTGATCGCGACTAGGGGAGGGTTAAAGAAGCGGGGAAAGAAATAAGGGGAAAATAAAATCAAGCTTTGGTTGCTATACATGACTAATCAAGTGCTGATACATAGAAGAAAAGATACTCGATCATGAAAACTCGAGTAATTGTTTGTAAAGAAATTTCAAAATATCAGAGTTTTGCACAAAATAGACCTGAGTCTTTTAAGATGCACAACGGAAACAAATGAACGCGGTTCCATGTATGAAGACATGAACCTCCGAGAGTCAAAATCTGACTGAATTAAATGTCTTGTCTCAATAGCACTTCCTCCACCACTTCGCTGCTCAACCTGCACATTTAGAAATATATGCAGGGCTGAGTACAAAAGTACTCAGTGAACACATTGCCGAAAATTACACATATTCATTTGAAAATATTGTCAAGCCATCATCATAGTAACACTCGGGGGTGTTATTGAAAAGACCCGAGCTTACTAAAATATTCACATTGGGTTGCAACCCCTTTTTCCGGTACTTAGCCATATCTGATCACATTGTGCCGTCGAGATGGTGTTCTCGCACGGTCACCTTCTCTGCCCATCATGTCAGGGGTTTCCATGTGCCGGGAAGGTGGCCACCTTCCACGGTCACCTGCTCTGCCGTTCATGGTCAGAGGTAGCTTGTGTACACTAGTCCGAGCGGGGACACCACCCACACTGGGACCCGAATTCGACTTATATCGTCATTCATAATTCACTTGGCCTTAGCCAAACAGATAGGCACCATACAAAAAAATTTTTGGCAAGACAACATCTTTAAAAAAATCACGAACATGTGTTCTTGTTCTCATAAAATATGATTTGTATTTTTAGTATAAGAAAGCTCACCTTGAATGTTTAGTTCCCTTAGCTTGAATCTTTCGTTCCGACTTTACTTGTGGACGTACCCTTTTGAAAATATCACAATATAATAAAACACTAATTAGACTCAAGGACAAAACTACTTAAATTAGAATGCATGCACCCTCATTAAAGTCTTTTATCTCGTTTCTCGATTTTCACATATTTTTTATTATTCGGCGGCCGCCCCAAAGCGTCGCTTGAGACTCCGGTCGGTCGCTTACGCCCATAATTACTCCATTGGCTCCTCGTATTTCCCTCCACGATATCGAATTAAAATCCCAAAAATTATAAAAGTGCACAATTAAATTATCGCAACCATTTCCCCTCGAAAATATATTTATTTCGGACTTAGAATAAAATTATTCATCCTTTGAAATATTACGTGATTATTTAAATAATTCATCACAATTAATTATCGACCCAAAACTTAATTAGAAGCCCCAAAGCTTAATTATTTCCCCACTTTATATCTCTAATTAAAAGTTTAAAGCCCAAAATAAAATAAATGGAGTCCAACTAAACAAATCATCCACTTTAATTTAATGAGGCTCAATTCTTTTAAAACCAAATGCCCAACATCTAATTAGAGAAAGAGACCAGCCCATTTCAAAAACTAAATTAGTCCATATACTCCCCATTCCACCACACGTATCATCTACTCTCTCCCACTAAATTACTATTCATATTCTTCCCCAAATTGCACAAATAGGGAAAAATCTCTCCCAGATCAGAATTTTCGACGACCAGCCATCCCACCGGCGCCGCCTCTGCCTCCGGTGCCGCCATCATGCCACCACCACCTCCGTCTGTCCCTTCTCCTTTCTCTTCTCTCCCTCGGCTATGCTCACGCCGCCGCCGCTGCGGATCCGCCGTCGTCGCGGGTCCGCCTCCCCCCAGCCGCCGACGCCACATCTGAGACCCTTCCCCTGCCGTGCGTAGCTTTCCGACAGGTAACGTGAGTTTTGCTTTCTTTATTTTCCTAGGAGTCAAATATCTTATAAGTTTTGTGTTTTAACTTTGTAGATTTGTCAAGATTTCGAATTCATTGAAAGTCATAGGGGCGTGGGGCTGCCCTCGTCGTCTCCGGGCGGCCGAGCTCGCTGCCGGAATCCGGCAAATTCATAGAGATAAGTTTTTTTTCCTTCTTTCTAGTTATTAAGGCATTGGGATTCTATTTTATTTCTATTTACTGAATTTGGTGAATTATGAGTAGTATATGCCTTGCTATATGGAAGATTAAATGGTGAAAATAAATTATGTTGTTAAACTTGTGGTAGCATATTCTATTTCCAAAAAAAAATATACATATGCTTGTATATATATGACTATGAAAGAAAAGGGAGGTTGGGGTTTACCTTATTGATATGAGAATAAAGTGTTGTTGGATTGTGGAGTATGATCCTATAATCATCTGCAAGACTCCCCCGTCTCTGATTCTTGTTCTCCCTTTCGATTTGTTGGTGTGTGCAGAGAGAATAGATGGTGTGATTGTGATGTGGGGGTGAAGAAAACGATTGTCTATATGTATAAAAGATGGCGGTGAAAGTGGCGTGGGTAGGAAGTTTGTTGTGGCAAGTTGCCTGCCAGATTCCTGTCTCAAATCTCTTTTGTCAGAGGAGGGGATAAGATTTGCCTAATCTAATTAAATGCATCATTGAATGTTGGGTTAAAAAATTATTCTCCCCCCCCCTCTCTTTTTCTTTTTCTTTGCTTTTATTTTATTTTATTTATTTATTAAAGGAACTATTTAAGTATTTATTCACTTGTTCATTTAATTTGGTGTAGGTATGATCGGTTCAAGTTTGTGGTTGTCCGCATTGAAGTTCCCGATTTTTACTAGAACGCAGGATGTATAGATTAAATTTTGTTGGACTTTTGTTGGATGTAACGGACATCAAAATTTTGATTTTGGGATCTTATTTATTTATTTATTTATTTAAATTTATTATTTTCATATAGGTGTAATATATTTACGTGTTCTATTTACTTGCCATCGTCAAAACAAAAAACGACGACAATCTATCATGGCTCGGATTTAATCGCACAAAAGTTACTTATTTAGATAATCGAGCTATAAATATTGATTATAATAATATCGGCTTAGCGGGTCGTTACATTCTACCCCTCTTAAAAGAAATTTCGTCCTGAAATTTAGGATGTATTTAGACAAAAAGCTTGGGATATTTCTCTTTCATTGTCTCTTCTAGCTCCCATGTTGCTTCTTCTTGTCCGTGGTTTTTCAACAAAACCTTCACTGTAGTAATCGACTTATTCTAAAGCTGCTGCACCTTTCGATCTAGTATTTCTACCGGCTTTTCTTGGTAACTCAGGTCAGGCTTTAGAACGATTTCTTCGTGGCAAATCACATGTTTTGGGTAGAACACATACCTTCGAAGTTGGGAGACGTGGAATATGTTGTGTGCGTTCCCAAAGTTGGGTGGTAATGCCTAGCGATATGCTACTGGGCCCACTTCCTCTAGAATTTCATAGGGTCCAATGAATTATGGTTTCAGCTTTCCCTTGAGTCCAAATCTGGTTATTCCTTTGGAAGGTGATACTTTCAAGAAGACCTTCTCCCCGATGTTAAATTTCAATTCCGTTCGACGCTCATCGGTGTAGGATTTTTATTTTTATTTTTTGCCGGTCTTTCGCTTCCTTGAGGGTCTCACGCGAGGAAATTTAGATGTGGTCTAACAGTTTTAACTTTGATAGGAACTGAATTTGGGATTCCAAGAGAAATATTCGAATTGTTCTTGCTTTGTGTAGGCTCCAAGGTAGCCATGAAAACAAAATAATTATAATTATTTCAATTACGTGAGTGTTTGGTTTACCACAACTCTTACCAGTAGCTTGCAACAAAGGTTTTCATGAAGTGCAAAGACTAGGCTCAATTGGGCTCATTATGCTCACTTCCAAAAAAAAAAAAGATACAACTTCAAAGGGCTTGAGCTATACCCATAGACCTTGGAAATTTTATTGTGGGAAGAGCTTGCCAGATGGAATAAATTGCAAGAGTGAGGGTATGATGAATAGAATGTAGATGCCAATAATAGGTTGCCAATAATATAATCAAAATGAACAGTGAAGTAGAAAAGTTTCAAGTATCCCATATGATAACAGGAAGACCTGAGATGATTGGTTATAAATGGATTTGAAAAGAATAGGAAAAACAAACAATTGCAATTTGCTCGACAACACTGTGATAGAAGATCATATCAACGAAATATTTTTTTTTGAGTTTATAAGCAGTTCAGGGAAACTAACTAATAAAGAGGGCAACAAGAGGAAACTAGCCAAGGGAGAAACAATATGTCAGCTTTAAATATGGAGCTGCAGAAAAGCTCAAATTAAGAGACAATAGTCATATTTGAATTTAGAAGATGAGAGTACTCATGTAAAACAAAAAGCTTATCAATAAGTATGTCTGAAAACACAAAGGGTCAAATTTAGAGGTTTAAGGTCTCACCAGATGGCTGCTCCAAAATAGTAAGACTGAAAATGATTGGTCTCAAGTGGATTTGAGAAAGAAGAATAACAAGGAACTACCATTTTGGGTCAACAACATCGTGATACTATATCACGTTAATGAATTCACAAAGTTTATAGCCAAATCACGGAAATTAACTTGTAGAGAAGACAACCAGAGCAAACTAGTTCGGGGGTAGATCAAATTACTTTAGACTTGGAGTTGCTGAAGAACTCAAAGCATGATGGAATAATTGTCGTGGAATTAATAAGAGGGAACTACTCATATAAAATAAAGAGCTTGTCAAGATGCACTTTTGAAAACAAAAAGGTCCACTAATGATCTTTGAGGAATATATCATTGAAAAGACAATTGTAAACATGTTCATTCTGAAGGCTATAAATAAAGCAGCTCCGAGTATAAGAGTTTGCTGGCAAGAATTCAGAGAGTCAAAGTATTGCTTTTATAAAGAATGAGTAAAGAAGGATTGTAGTCACCGGAGGTTATCAGAAAACATGAGGGAGCAAGCTCAAAACTGAAAGTGATTCACAACCTTGACATAGAAGAGGGAAAGTAATGACACATTACCTTGCAAAAGGAGTCATTTAAGTTCTTAATTCAACAAAAGGTATTTTGATCAAGAGGGGTGCGAGAAAAAATGGAATTCATGGGAATCCAAGTAAGCGTTGCTGATGAATCTTCTTGGTTAACTACAATGGTGATACTCCCTTATTTAATTCTTTATAGAGGATGGTAAATGAGTTAGGGGAAACTTTGGTCACAAGCTACTTTCACTTTACGATCACGTCAGATGACCATATGTGGGGATTACGACTCTTTGGTACTCTCTATTCGTCATAACGCTCATCCTCGTAACACGTCGTTTCTGCTTACTTATTATTTGCAAGACTGGATTCTTTGTCTATGTTGCAGTCAATTCTCTTGCTAAATATGTATATATCACTTAGTTGGATCGAAGGTACGACCCTTTGGAGTGATTGGATTGTCAAGAAAGACAATGGCTAACCCAGATTATTCATGTCATTGGGACGTAGAAAATGGCATCCAACTTCTATCAACTTTCCAGAAACATCGTTTTGTTCTATGTTAGATTGCTTTTATCGAAGTTTCTTTCTTATCGCGCCCTTTTCTTTTCGTCGCTCAGGAAAGCGAGAAATGTTCATACTGTACTTCTAAGTTCGAGTTCATATTGTGTTCTAGAAGGAACGCATAACTAAGTATTCTAAGTTCTGGGAAATTTCGATTTCCCCATACTAGCAACATGATTCGATGACTAACTCAAAAAGAGATGTCATTTCACCAATTGGTACCAGACTTGTATACTTTATACTTTCATATTTCAGTACCTTTTTCCATTTAGGAAAGTTACTTATTTTATTCATGCATTCACAGTCTTTAGCCAAGAAAAGACATACTAACTCTTTTTTTAAGCACGCTACCAAATCAAGAAACATCAACTCTTTCTTTAAACTCAGTATTTTAATCTTTTCACTCAAATTAACTGCATGAGCTATTTGTCCATTTCAAACTTTTAAATATCTTGACTTTCTTTTGAAAAAAAAAAAGTTACCTTTTTCCTCATTGAGCGCGATGGGAGGGAAGTGCTAAGAGCATTTTCATCGATTAGACAGTCTAGTGGAACAAGGCAAAACCAAATATTTTCAAAGAAGACTCCCGGTTCAGAGCGAGGAAGAATGCTCTGATACCACTCTGTCACGACCTCATTTTCTAAGGATAGAAAACACGGTTGATCGCTACTAGGGGAGGGTTAAAGAAGCGGGGAAAGAAATAAGGGGAAAATAAAATCAAGCATTGGTTGTGATACATGACTAATCAAGTCCTGATACATAGAAGAAAAGATATTTGATCATGAAAACTCGAGTAATTGTTTGTAAAGAAATTTCAAAATATCAGAGTTTTGCACAAAATAGACTTGAGTATTTTAAGATGCACAACGGAACCAAATGAACGCGGTTCCATGTATGAAGACATGAACCTCCGAGAGTCAAAATCTGACTGAATTAAATATCTTGTCTCAATAGCACTTCCTCCACCACTTCGCTGCTCAACCTGCACATTTAGAAATATATGCAGGGCTGAGTACAAAAGTACTCAGTGAACACCGAAAATTACACATATACATTTGAAAATATTGTCAAGCCATCATCACAGTAACACTCGGGGGTGTTATTGAAAAGACCCGAGCTTACTAAAATATTCACATTGGGTTGCAACCCCTTTTTCCGGTACTTAGCCATATCTGATCACATTGTGCCGTCGAGATGGTGTTCTCGCACGGTCACCTTCTCTGCCCATCATGTCAGGGGTTTCCATGTGCCGGGAAGGTGGCCACCTTCCACGGTCACCTGCTCTGCCGTTCATGGTCAGAGGTAGCTTGTGTACACTAATCCGAGCGGGGACACCACCCACACTGGGACCCGAATTCGACTTATATCGTCATTCATAATTCACTTGGCCTTAGCCAAACAGATAGGCACCATACAAAAAAATTTTTGGCAAGACAACATCTTTAAAAAAATCACGAACATGTGTTCGTGTTCTCATAAAATATGATTTGTATTTTTAGTATAAGAAAGCTCACCTTGAATGTTTAGTTCCCTTAGCTTGAATCTTTCGTTCCGACTTTACTTGTGGACGTACCCTTTTGAAAATATCACAATATAATAAAACACTAATTAGACTCAAGGACAAAACTACTTAAATTAGAATGCATGCACCCTCATTAAAGTCTTTTATCTCGTTTCTCGATTTTCACATATTTTTTATTATTCGGCGGCCGCCCAAAGCGTCGCTTGAGACTCCGGTCGGTCGCTTACACCCATAATTCCTCCATTGGCTCCTCGTATTTTCCTCCACGACATCGAATTAAAATCCCAAAAATTATAAAAGTGCACAATTAAATTATCGCAACCATTTCCCCTCGAAAATATATTTATTTCGGACTTAGGATAAAATTATTCATCCTTTGAAATATTCCGGGATTATTTAAATAATTCATCACAATTAATTATCGACCCAAAACTTAATTAGAAGCCCCAAAGCTTAAATATTTCCCCACTTTATATCTCTAATTAAAAGTTTAAAGCCCAAAATAAAATAAATGGAGTCTAACTAAACAAATCATCCACTTTAATTTAATGAGGCCCAATTCTTTTAAAACCAAAGGCCCAACATCTAATTAGAGAAAGAGATCCGCCCATTTCAAAAACTAAATTAGTCCATATACTCCCTCTTCCACCACACGTATCATCTACTCTCTCCCACCTAAATTACTATTCATATTCTTCCCCAAATTGCACAAATAGGGAAAAATCTCTCCCAGATCAGAATTTCCGTCGACCAGCCATCCCACCAGCGCCGCCTCTGCCTCCGGTGCCGCCATCATGCCACCACCACCTCCGTCTGTCCCTTCTCCTTTCTCTTCTCTCCCTCGGCTATGCTCACGCCGCCGCCGCTGCGGATCCCCCGTCGTCGCGGGTCCGCCTCCCCCCAGCCGCCGACGCCACATCTGAGACCCCTTCCCCTGCCGTGCGTAGCTTTCCGACAGGTAACGTGAGTTTTGCTTTCTTTATTTTCCTAGGAGTCAAATATCTTACAAGTTTTGTGTTTTAACTTTGTAGATTCGTCAAGATTTCGAATTCATTGAGAGTCATAGGGGCGTGGGGCTGCCCTCGTCGTCTCCGGGCGGCCGAGCTCGCTGCCGGAATCCGACAGATTCATAGAGATAAGTTTTTTTTCCTTCTTTCTAGTTATTAAGGCAGTGGGATTCTATTTTATTTCTATTTACTGAATTTGGTGAATTATGAGTAGTATATGCCTTGCTATATGGAAGATTAAATGGTGAAAATAAATTATGTTGTTAAACTTGTGGTAGCAGATTCTATTTCCAAATAAAAATATACATATGCTTGTATATATATGACTATGAAAGAAAAGGGAGGTTGGGGTTTACCTTATTGATATGAGAACAAAGTGTTGTTGGATTGTGGAGTATGATCCTATAATCATCTGCAAGACTCCCCCGTCTCTGATTCTTGTTCTCCCTTTCGATTTGTTGGTGTGTGCAGAGAGAATAGATGGTGTGATTGTGATGTGGGGGTGAAGAAAACGATTGTCTATATGTATAAAAGATGGCGGTGAAAGTGGCGTGGGTAGGAAGTTGGTTGTGGCAAGTTGCTTGCCAGATTCCTATCTCAAATCTCTTTTGCCAGAGGAGGGGATAAGATTTGCCTAATCTAATTAAACGCATCATTGAATGTTGGGTTAAAAAACGATTCTCCCCTCCCCCTCTCTCTTTTTCTTTTTATTTTATTTTATTTATTTATTAAAGTAACTATTTAAGTATTTATTCACTTGTTCATTTAATTTGGTGTAGGTATGATCGGTTCAAGTTTGTGGTTGTCCGCATTGAAGTTCCCGATTTTTACTAGAACGCAGGATGTATAGATTAAATTTTGTTGGACTTTTGTTGGATGTAACGGACATCAAAATTTTGATTTTGGGATCTTATTTATTTATTTATTTATTTAAATTTATTATTTTCATATAGGTGTAATATATTTACGTGTTCTATTTACTTGCCATCGTCAAAACAAACAACGACGACAATCTATCGTGGCTCGGATTTAATCGCACAAAAGTTACTTATTTAGATAATCGAGCTATTAATATTGATTATAATAATATTGGCTTAGCGGGTCGTTACAGTACTGCCTAATGGACCATTCGAACTCTCTGTTGTTACCATTCTCTTGAAGGCATTCGGGGCACATTTTTTCTCCGTGTCCAATGATACCACATAAGAAGCAAAAGAGAGGGAGGCGTTCGTATCGGAATTTTGCGAACAAAAATGTGGTAGCAGTCACCCGAAATTTTTTACGGCGTTTCAGTGGACGACGAATATCAATACAAACTCTGATCCTCATATAGCTGCAATAACATGGCTCAACTGTTCTTGGGTCTAATTCAATATATGTACCAATAAAATTCCCCAAAAGTCTTGCTATTGTATCAGCCATCAACCCAGATTGTAAGTCATGAATTTGAACCCAAATATCAGTATGTGTGAGTGGGACTTCAAGTGGTAATTCCCGCTCTTTCAACCGGTGCAAAACAAGCAGATGTCGATTAAAGTCCCATGGACACCCATTCAAGATTCGCTCAAGATCAACAATATGAAAGAAATGAAATAGATACCTTCTCGCTTCCAACTCTGTTATCGATATTCCGGCCTGAGGCTGCCACAGATCAGCTATGCTATCTTGAAATACATGAAAACTGACTCTAGATGTGGTTAATAAGGTTCCAACCAAACATAGATTGTAAGTTGCTGCTCCATTTCTCCCTGCTGCAGATATGTCCCATTCTTCATCTTCTCCGCCTGTCAGAGAGAGATTGGCGATGTCTGCTTCAATACTCATCAGATTGGATAATGATTGGGGGCTGGATGTGAGTAATTGATTTATTGAAGGAAGAAAATTGATTCACAAAGCTACAATTGAAACGAGAGAAACGGTTCATAGAGGCGGTATAATGGTGCTATTTCTTAATTGCAAATAAGATAGCAAATAGCTCTCTATCCTAATCTAATAATAATTGATGTCTAGGATATATAGATTTATTGTTAATGCAAAAGGATGCCCCTCTTGCATCAAGATAACTCCCAAGCATTGTTTCAATTATGAATTTTTTAGAGAAATATAGAAGTGTTAAAACTTAAAACAGTAGCCGAAACCATAGCAAGATTTAGTTGCTCAAAACTTGGTTGTGCAGCTTCTGTCCAAATAAACATGAAATCCTTCATCAATTCTATTAAGGTCTAGCCATATCCTTTAATATATCGTCTATTGTACCCAGTTAACTCCAAGAAGCTTATTACTCGCTTGTCAGATCTAGGAATTGGCCATGTAGCCAATGCTTCTACTTCTTCTCATTTGTAGCCACACCTTTTCCTGAATTAGATGTCCCAACTACTCCACAATCGAATATGCATTTAGATATCTTAGCAAGTAGTTTGTTAACCCTCATAAGCTGCAGAACCATTTTGAGGTATTGTATGTGTTCCTATACATTAAGATGTCATCAAAGAAAATCAAAATAAACTTCCTAAAAAATGCCCTAAATACAAAATTCATCAAATTTTGGAATGTTGTTGGTGCACTCGTAAGTCCAAAAAATATGAATACAAACCTCCATAGTTCCCTTCATGAGACTTAAAAAACCTGTTGTTTTTTGGTTTCGTGGAGACACTGATCCACACTTGCCATTTGTGTCCCCTGGAATCTGAGGTCGTTGTCTAGAAAACCTAGCCTCATCCAGCTGCTCTATTACTGAATTAGGTATTGTTCATTTCATCGAAGTGTGCCTTTCGGGTCGCTATAAAATCCACCACCCATTCTCCGCCTCCTTCTTTACGAACACCATAGGAACCTTACAATAAGCTCGAACTGGTGGTTTGATTACCTAGCCTCTAGCAAATTTCCCTTAATCATAGTTTCACTTTTGTTTGGTTGCATAATGTAGCCTTATAAGTATTATTTTTGTTTAAGTATTATTTTGTGTAGTTAATAAGTGAGACTTTTACATATCCCTACTAAATCTTGACATCTTGGGTAATCTTGAATAGCGGCGTTGGATTTTTAAGACTAGGATTTAGTAATCATTGACTAGCGCCTAGCGGGGTTATGATTGTTGCAGCTTTAGAGAGAGGGAAATGCATGTCGTTGAAGATGAATGTGATCAAGTCATTGCCCCCTGCAGCCACTGCCATCATCTCGAAACCCATGCACCACTTTACACCCCACTTATAAAATCTACACAATATCTTCATTTTTCATATCAAGTCAAGCAAAGCAATCCAGATACTTACTTAAGATGAAGAGAACGCTAGTCATGCTGCCATGGCCAGCGGGTTTGGAGGGCCTCCCACTCATAAATTAACTCGACAAAGGTTGACCCAAAATTAACCCGACCCCCATAAAATTGATTTGAAATTATTTAATTCTAATTATTTAATTTTAGTTATTTTGAAATATTTTAAAAATTATATTTTATTTCGTATTATCAAAAACTATATATAACAAATAGAAAATGATACTCTCCGTTTACGAAAAATAGTCTCATTTTACCATTTGCGATGTCCACAAAAAATAGTCTTATTTTCCAAAATAGAATAGATTATCTCTCATACTTTACTTACCTTTTCTCCCTCCTATCTCCCTTAGAGTGTCCACAATAGGGGAGCCGCGGCTCGCTGCTCGGTGCGCGGCCCCCCATTGCAGAGAGCCGAGAGGCGAGGGCGAGCCGCTGCCCTCCACTGCAGCGGACCGCCATTCGCGGCTGGGCCGCGGAATTTAATTTAATTTTTTTTTAATTTCAAAAATTATTTATAAAATACTACACCTCCATTCTATTTTTCCAACTCCATTTTACTTCCATTTTCCTCCAATCTTTCCAATATTTCCTTCCAATTTCGATTCAACCTTGCAACTATGGATTCCGACGATGAACAATTCCAACAAGCGGTAGATCTGGAGTTCCAAAACCTTGTTGCAGCGGTGCAACGTGAAGCCGACGAGGCGGAAGATGCGGCGGCGGCGGTGGCAGTCCCTCGGCCATTCTATCATCGGCAGTATTTTGACCGTGATCATGCCGGGGCTGACCGCCGGTTGATGGAAGACTACTTCAACGAGAACGCCCGTTATCCGCCAGAGGTTTTCCGTAGGCGATTCAGAATGTCGCAAAATCTCTTCGTCCATATAGCGACGTGTTTGGCGCAGCGGTTCAAGTGCTTCAACTTGCGATATGATGCCACCGGTCGACCCGGCTTGTCGACATACCAAAAGTGTACGATGGCAATTAGGCAGCTTGCCTATGCCGGGCCCGCTGACATGTTCGACGAATACCTACAGATGGGCGAAACGACTGCCCTACAGACATTGAGACAGTTTTGCAGGGGCATTAAGGATATCTTCAAAGGGGAGTATCTACGGAAGCCATCGGCCGATGATTGCCAGAGATTGATTGATATGCACGGGACTGCACATCATTTTCCAGGGATGTTGGGGAACATCGATTGCATGCACTGGGAGTGGAGGAACTGTCCGGTGGCTTGGAAGGGACAGTTCACTTCTGGTTTCAAAGGCAGACATCCCACGATGATTCTGGAAGCCATTGCTGATTACCGCTTGCGAATCTGACATGCGTATTTTGGGGTCGCTGGATCGAACAACGACATCAACGTTCTACGATCGTCACACCTGTTCAATGACGAGAGCCGGGGTGAGGGTCCGCAAGTTAGATTCATGGCCAACGGCACTCAGTACAACATGGGGTACTATTTGGCCGATGGGATATATCCTCGCTGGCCCGTGTTTGTGAAGACGATCAGACAACCCGTTGGGCCGAAGCAAACCTACTTCGTGAAAAAACAAGAGGGTGCTAGGAAGGATGTTGAGCGAGCTTTTGGTGTACTCCAAGCGCGATGGGCCATTATACGGTGCCCGGCTCGACAATGGCACGAAAATGATGTCGCACACATCATGACTGCATGTATCATATTGCACAATATGATCATAGATGACGAAGGAGTTGCTGCAGAGCGATGGACACCGGAAGATGGTGCTAGTTCGAGCTCGGGTATTGCCATGGAGCCCCTGCAGATGGGTGTACCACGTAGTAATGAATACTTGATCCAGCGGTACACCGATATGCGGAGCCAAATATCGCATACATCACTGCAGGCTGATATGGTTGAAGAGGTCTGGAACCGTAGAAGGGGCACCGCAGAGTGATATGGGTTTTCGGGTTGTTGTTTTTAAATTAGAAAACTTTCGTTGTATAATTTTCCTATTTTAATATAATACAACGAAGTTCTTGTTATATTTTGATTTTAGGTTGTGAATTTTTTTATTTACGATCCAAATTATTTTATTTTAATTAAATTTATAAATATCATAAATTTAAAGTTTAATAAAATTTAATATAGTTAAATTAAAAATAACATTAAAAAAGAAAACAAATTAATTTTTTTTTATAGAAGGCCACATTTGGTGGCCCTTGTTAATTTTGTTAATTTTGTTACTTTACCATTGCGGAGGGCCACATGAGAGCCACGAATGGTGGCCGGGCCACATTTGGTGGCCTTCAAGGGCCACCACCATTGTGGACACTCTTACTCTTTCTTATTTTCTACTCCCCTATTTGTTCCACAGTAATAGAGCCATTTCATTTTGAGCACTAGTTTTGAAAAAAATGATAATAAATAATTAAAGTAAAGTAAGATAGAGAATAGTGTAGAGAAGAGTATCTACCATATTTTCTATCTTACTTTACTATTTCTCTACTTTAACTATTTATTATCATTTTTTCAAAATGAGTGCTCAAAATGAAATGCCTCTAATACTATGGAACAGAGGGAGTATTACATTATCAATTTTCTCATTAAAACCTGGCAGCCAATAAATGCGACTTATTTTTTGTGGATGGATGGAGTAATTCTTTAGAAAAATGCATCCTTTTTTTTTACAAGTTACTTCCTCCATCCCAACTAAGATAACATACTTTCTTTTTTAGTTTGTCTAAAATAAGATGATACGGTTCTATTTTTGGAAACTTTCTCTTTTCAATTAATACATCCTACCACTTTTTCTCTATCTCATTAATATATTCAACTTACTTTTTCTTCTTACATTTACTACTCACATTTACCTTTTTTCCCTCCAATCTCATTAATCAACAACTCCTAAAATCCCTAAAATCCCGTGTGACTAAAAAATAAGTTATATTATCTTTACCAGAACAGAGAGAATACACATTTTATTTTTGAATTGAAATAATTTATTTAAATGTGTATTCATTTATTACTATATAAATCTATCACTAGAAAATTTTATTTCAAATATTATACTTGTATCAAATTTTTAAAAATCGGCCCAATCAGATAGTCCAAATTCCAAAAAAATATAGGTTATAGTTAAAAATTCATAATTGGTTACTATGAGAGTGTTTCGAATAGCCCACATAATCGTCTATTAACAGCCCTATTAATTCCATGGATATATATAAATCGTTCATCGCAAATCTTGCTTCCGAAGTTACATCGAAAAAGGTAAAATCTTAAAAAAAAAAACGCTCACTCCCCCAGTTTCAACTTCAGTCGTCATCAACCACGCAATGGAGGGTTGCATAAAATTTTATGCTTCCCAAGGAAGGGAGTCTCTTCCATGGGATGGAGTGAGTAGGGTTTGTTATAGGTGATCCTTAAGTTTGATAATAATTGCATAATATAATATTCTCCCCGTCGTCACAAAATTGATAAATTTGTAAATGACCCGAGTTTTAACGTGCAATTGTTAAAGTAAGAGATAAATGAAAAAGAAAGTAATAGAAAGGAAAAAGTAGTGTTAGTAGATTGCCGGCTTCATATTATTAGTGATATTTAATATATTAAAAACTTTCTATATTAAGACTTGGTCTAATTTATTTAATATATTAAAAATAATTTGTTTAATATATTAAAAAAATTCTATATTTAGACTTGGTCTAATTTTGAGGATGACCCAAAATGGTATAACTAGTCTATATAAATTAGGATGGATGGAGTATAATATCATGGTAGGAATCCATGCAGCATCAGTATTGCTCTACAACCCATATAATCCATTCATTTCAATTAAGTGAGTCAGTATTCCGTTTTGGGATGTCTCAACTAAGTTGAGCAATTTTATCTTTTGACAAAAAATAAAACATTCAACACAATTTCTTAATCTTTATTTCTACTTTCCTACTTTATTCCTCCCTCCTATTTTCAACACAATTTCTTAATTTTTATTTTGACTCATCTTAGTTGGGATGGAAGAGTACCTCTTTTTGTTTCAGTATAGTCAAGATTAGACATGATATAATTAAGTACTGGTTTATATAATTCTTGGTTTCTCTTATTACAAAATTAAGGTGATGTTATGTTTTTATTTTTAGGTGTGGGAGTAGGTTTTGCTATTATTGCGGAGCTAAGACCGGATATAATCACACCTACATAAGACGGTATTAATCAAAGCCTACAGGGGCGTAGCGCAGTTAGCAACGGAGGGGCAGATCCTGCTGCAATGAGCCTGGGTTCGAATCCCACTGCTGTCGTGTAGTTGCTTCCATCTCTTAGGCACAAGTGTGAGGCCTTGGGAGATGGGCTTCTGACAGCCAGTGGGTTATGGCCTCTCCCTTAACGGGCTACTGCGTACCCTGATTGAACCCCCTCACATGATGTCGGGCCTGAGTGTGGGGGCCGCCAAGGCGACGGAATCGCCTTTTTGCTGCAGTGGTATTAATTGTGCTTCCCCTGTTTTGATAACCTAGATCTTCCATGATTGCTCCACACATGTAATTAGACTATTTAATTGGAGTTGTCGCTTTCCATTATATTTCATTCAATGTTTATGTATCATCTTGGTGTGAATGATGAAATTATATTTGAAGGTGATCTTTGATAATTGTGTAGTCTTTTCTAAAGACTCTTTAATACTTATCCGGTTCTTGAAAAAATGTCTCATTTTGTCATCTTTAGGTATCCTCTATTTAAAGTCTCATTTACCTTTTTGCATTTCCATTTTTAGTAAGTAAACCCCATCATTCAACTAAATCATTTAATCATATTTTGTTATAAAATTAATATATAAAACTCATTTCCTTATTTTTCTTCTCAAAGTCAATTTCTTAAAACCCATGCCGAGTAAAAGTAAGACTATAAAAGACGGCCGAAAGGCATATAGGATAAGATGGATAACGTGAGTGATGAATGACAAGATTCGACTTGTTTATACAATAATTTGATTAAGATTAAGGACTTTTGGAAATTGAATACTCCGTATATAGTAATTTTTTAAGTGACATGCGCTTCCATATGATCTTAGAATTGATGAAGGTAATTTGATACGAGTTTGCATGGTTTTCCCTTTGGTTTTATACAATTTTAAGCGTTTTATAGACTCATTGTGTTGTAAGTTTGCTTTAATAGAAAATAACTTAAGACATACTCCATCTGTCCCAAGTTACTTGAGTCGTATTTCATTTTAGGTTGTCCCAAGTTACTTGAGTCATTTCTCTTTTTGACTAAAAACAAAACATATAATCACACTTACTTTATTCTTTCTTTTATTTTACTCTCTCTCATCTCTCTTATTTTACTCTCTTTTCTACTTCATTAACTCACTAAATACAACTTTCTTAAATCCCGTGCCGAAAAGAAACGTCTCAAGTAATGTGGGACGGAGGGAGTAATATAAATAATAATTAGCCTATCAAGATAATTTCCGAGCGCTCTTATAAGACCACTAAAGAGCTTTGCGTGGGTACTTGACATGCTTCAATCTGAGTCCGTTAAAGAAAGTTATGGTCCTTTTACGAAATTTGCGTTCACAGTCAAGAGAGAGACAAAATTTTGGCGAAAAGTAGCGGGTTTAGAGATATACATGTCTTTCGAAGTCAAATCTCTTTCCTATTTCTATCAATTTAACTCTTATATGTGGTCCTTGTGTTTTATCTCTATAAGCTATCACACGGCTTTTGAATACAAATAGGGGCCTTAATTTTTATGTATCTTTACTGGGATTAAGGACTAGACATAGTTAAGAAACTATTGACTAAAACTGTTCAGGGAATAACTTGAGTGTAGATAAAGGGCGTTTACCTATTTTAGAAATTAATTAGTAGCCTACTGTAATATATGCATAGGTGAAAGGTTAGTGAGTATAGACTTTGAGACGTGTTCAACTTATCTTAGTCGTACCATTTCTTTACCAGTGTTCACCTGCGGGTGACCGTAAACTAAACACGATCCTCAATGAAAAAGATGTACTTACTCCCTTCGTCTAAAAAAAATAGTCTCATTTTGCAAGTTTAGGGTGTCCACGAAAAATAGTGTCATTTCAAAAATGGAAACTTTTTTCTCATACTTTACCACCTTTTTCGTTCTTTCTCTTACATTCTCCTCTTTTCATACTTTACCCGTTTTTTTTCTTCTTCTCTCTCTTACTTAATCTATTTTTCATTAAAAAATATGTCGTCCTAGTGATGATATGTTTGTCTTGTTTTTATTGCTTTAATCATGTTTTATTTTCTAGAGTATAGATCAAAATTGGTCATAATCATATGATCAAAATACGAAGTTGGTCCAAAGCAATTAAACCTATTTTGATTTTGTTAGGAATGGAAAATTAATTAGAAAATAATTAGGTGACTAATAATCCAAGATTAAGCCTAATCGGTCAAAAATTCACTAATCCGGTTGACCGTCAGAAATTGACGGAACGTAAAAAAAGGACCGGATCAACAATGATTTTAGTTGTTATGGACCCGATTTTCAAAAAGAGAATATTTGGACCAACTTCATATTTTGATCATATGTTTAGGACCAAAATTGACTTTTACTCTATTTTCTATCATCAACTTACCTCTCCTTTTTATCGAATTTTAGTCTCTTTTTAGGAGCTTTTCATCCAAACCGTCTCCTCGTGGGTTCGATCCCTAGGTACTATTTTTGACAATGTTCCTTTGCAGTTTAGAAGTATATTTTGGGTATTTATTGCTAGTTCGTGATTATATGTTCTTATATTTTACTCCATCCGTCCCATATTAATTGTCCATGTTGTACTCGGGTATTAAGAAAATACTTCACTTGTCCACCATTTAAAGAGTCATTTTGGGTTGTCCCCGATTTAAAGAACACTTTATTTTTTTCACTGTTGGTATGCGGACCACATATTCCACTAACTTTTTACACTCATAATCTATTATAAAACTAGTAAATTTTCTTTACAAAATCAAGTAATTTATATCAAAATAGCTCTTTAATAGTGGACCGAGGGTAGAAAGTGGGTGAAAAAGTTAGTGAAATGTAGATCCTACATTTATATATTAGTTTTCTAATAAAATGTTAGCGCAATAGGGTATTGGAATGAGAGTTCCACTACTAAAATTATTAAAAGTAAGGATATTAATTAATTGGGGATTAACAAAAGTGTTTAGTTAATCGAGAGTCGTTAACTGCTTAACATATTTCATGTTATTAGTTGGATTTGATTTCCTAGTCCCTTTATTTTTTGAATTAAATAGTGATGCAAAGCATTCATTCCGGCATGTCTAAGGATTGTTGGGACCAACGATTATTTTTATATTTAATCTCACAATTTTTCCTTTTTTATTTCCTTGAATTCAATCTTCTTTATCAAATGAATATATCCTATTACTCGTTTTTCATTTTATTAATAATTAATCTAGGTTTTACCAAATACTACCATTGACGTTGTATTCTTGCAACTAAGTTGTGTAAGTTTAGAAACTTTTTAATTGAACTTGAGTAGAGTGTTCTTGCACGTAAAATGAAAACTCTAATTTTACACTTCTACCAAGCCTGCTTTGTTGAAGTGGTCAACTTTTGTTCCATCAAATACTGCATCCGTCCCACTGAAGATAACAACACTTTCCTATTTTTACTTTGTCTCAACTAAGAAGACACATTTCTAAAAATAGAAAACCATTTATGTTTACTTTATTCTCTCTTTTACTTTATTCTTTTTAAGCATAAATATGGATAAAATTCATGTGGCGCCCAATAAAAGGGTCATCTTCCTTGGGACAGAGGGAGTACCTTAAACTCCGGTGATCAGTTAAGATAATGGACTTTTTAGCTTGGAGATAATGGTACCATTTCTTGATTGCAAATAAAATAGCAAATAACTGTCTCTCCTAAGCTAATAATAGTAGATGTCTAGAAGATAGAGATTTACTGTTAAATGCAATTGGATGCCCCTCTTGTATCGAGATAGCTCATATTCCTTACCCTAAAGCATCAGTTACAATGGGGTATTATTTAGATAAATATGGAAGTGCTAATGCAAGATCTGAAACCACAATAAGGTTTAGTTTCTCAAAAGCTCTTTACGCAGCTTTTGTCCAATTGAACTCGGAATCATTAATCACTTCTATTGGAGATTTGGCTATTATTTCATATCCTTTAACAAATCGTCTATAGTACCCAGTAAACCCCAAGAAGTTTCTTACTTGTTTGTCAGAACAAGGAATGGGTCATGTAGCCACTGGCTTCCACTTTCTTCTCACATGTGGCTGCACCTTTTTTTGCAATTAGATGTCACATGCACTCCACCTCTTCTCAATCAAATATGCATTTAGATCTCTTAGCAAGTAGTAGTTTGTTATCCCTAATAAGTTGCAGAACTAATTTGAGGTGGTGAATGTGTTTCTTATTATCCTTGATATATACTCCCTCACTCCTACTTTAAATCACATATTTTTATTTTTATGATGTCTCACTCTAAATGACACATTTTTTAAAACAGGAATATCACCCTCTCTACTTTTTTTCTCTCTCCACGTAACTCACAAAACAACAATATATAAAATTTTGTGTCGAATTAGATATGCTCTACTTAGAGTGGGACGAAGGAAGTATTAAGATGTCATCAAATTTACCCTAAAAAATGTCTTAAATACAATATTCATCAAAGTTTGGAATATTGTTGGTGCATTTTTATGTTCAAAAGGCATGACAAAAAAAACTCATAGTGCCCTTCATGAGACTTAAAAGCCATTTTTGGCAAATCATCAAGAGCCATCTGCACTTGCCAATACATTGATCTGAGGTCAATTTTAGAAAACTAGCCACATAGACTGACTCATCCAAGAATTTTTTTCTATTACTGGAATTAGGTATTTGTCCACCCATAGTGAGTGCATTTAGAGTCCTATAATCCACACACATTGGATAGAACTATGCCTGATTACCTCAATCATGGTTTCAATATAATCCTTGATCTGACCTAATTCGGGTCAAGACGGACATCCCAGGAACGTTCAAATTACTTCAAGATTTTCAATGGATACCTTGGCAAATAGTTTTTTTTTTTCGACGCGATGCGTGACGCCCAGTCAGAATACCTTGGCAATTTCTCAAACATGTGAGTGCAGAGAATTGGCTAACTTGAATTTGGTGGATTTGACAAATTCCGGCCATTGGGCCGAGGTGCGAGACTTGTTGAGGTGATGGAATGGATGGGCACAGTCGATAGAGATGTTGGGCTTTCGGCGAGTGGTTGGACTTCCTTGTGTTACCTAGATCGGACAAAATTTGACAGAATGGTTGAAGTAGTTGGTTAGGAACGGGATGGGATGAATGCCACGATTTTGGATTTGGAAGGGAATAATGAGTGACGCCCCAATCCAATATAAACGTTCGATTCAGAGTTACTCATGCGTAAATACTTACGAATAACTTAATCTTTTTATTAAACAAAACATTTTCCCTCTCCATTGTGAGTTACTTGGCCTTTTATAGGCAAATTGTAATCCAATTTATACTAATCTATTAACAAGATAAAATATACTCCCTCCATTCCCTAAGAAATAAAATACATTTGAAACGGCACTGGAGTATTGTTAGTGGAGAATGAGACTCGTCTCATTAAAGGGAAAAAAAGTTTCATTGAATAGAATTGGTCTATTTTTAAGGGACATCCCAAAAATGGCAAATGTGAACTATTTTAAGAGACGAATGGAGTAACATATTCATTATTAAAAAGAGACACCAGATCTAAGGTATGGAATATTTCCGAGAGACGAAGGGACATCCCAAAATGACAAATGTGATCTATTTTTTAGGGACGAAGGGAGTAACATATTCATTATTAAAAAAGAGATATCAGATCAAAGGTATGGAATATTTCCGAGACTTTGTCACTTTCATCAATAAACTCATCCATTTGCATGCATATCTTCTCAATATCTTCTTTCAACTGATTTGAAACTTTGCCCAAACACAATTATGATGTCAAGCGTCATATTTAACATTCTTCTTCTTTTCGTATTCATCCAACTCAAAACTTCCACCCACTCCATTTGGGCTCTTCTCGAACTGGACATCAATCCTTCTGTTCGACGGCATACTAATATGGTCTTATGTTCATTGGCTCAATTCATCCGATAAATCTTGTACGTTTTTGCCATGATTGCCCTTGTTGCTGATTGTGACATGAAAAAAACTCATTCTCCAGCAGTTACTATTTCATCTCATCTTCAAATTTTCCTTCTTCTCATTGAAAGTGATGTGAATAAAGAAAAAGACGGTTGAAAAACTATTTGTAAAATACATAAATTCCAAGAGAGACCCCTAGTATCAAAACATAGGTATCCAGTATTATTACATGCAAGTCGGTTACAAATGAGGCCCCCTGCATCTCCTGGTGATGATGAAACTCCACCATTGTTATTCTGAAAACTCTCCATCAACTCGGTTTGTTGAACGCTCACACCACATATGATTGGAATAGATAGAAAGAATATGATCGCAAGTTGTGTAAATGATTGCAATCTCGAGTATATATATATATATATATATATATATATATATATATATATAGCTACAACTTGTTATCATCTAACTAATTCAAGTAACTGTTGAGTAAGCTAACTAAATAGTACTCTCGGTACACAAAAAATAATTTCATTTCTGGACTGCACGAGTTTTAGTGAGAAATTGGTAAAGAAAGAGAAAATGAGAATAAGCGGGTAAAGTAAGAGAGATATGGAGAAAAAGTAAGAGCATCCACACGAAGGACTTCCCCACGGACTAGCACTAGGACTTCCCACAATCACTTTCTGCCACGTCACTAGGACTTCCCACCCCACTGCCACATCACTAGGACATCTCACTACACAATAGTGGACAAACACTAGGACATCCCGGCAGACAAGTACAATAATAAAAATTCACAAATTCACAAATAAGCAATTACAGAACTAAAATTTCAACACGAATACGGGCAGAGAAAGTGCAATAATAATTTTATTAAATAAAAAAATTTAAAATAATACAATGCAACAAAAAAACAACAATTTAGACAAAGTTTAGTATGCCTTGAATCTTTATAGTTTGCCTCTAGCCGAACGGGGGTCCCGACGGAATGATATGTTTATGTTTTAGGCCTTCATTTTTGACGATCGTTCTGCATGATATGAAATGTAAATGAAATGAAGTGCAACGAGCCCGATATATATAAAGTTGAAATTAAAAAAAAAATAAAAAGTAAAAAAAATAAAAAAATGCTCTCGTCCGTCGGGTGACCGCAATAGCGGATGAGACGGCGGACGAGCGTTAAACCCGACGGACAAGGGGTCGTCCGTCTAACTCGTCCGCGACGCGCTTGCCGGTCGCAATAGTGGACGAGCGCGACGGACGAGCGGCTCGCCGGTCGCTCGTCCTCCGGCTCGTCCACTGTTGTGGATGCTCTTCTAAGTAAATTATGGAAAGAGGAGAAAAAGTGGGTAAATTACACAAAATGACAAAATGAGACTATTTTCGTGGATGGAGGGAGTAACTATTATTGCCAGCTCAGCAGCTAACTAACAAATTGCTTTCTCCCTCGTAACCACCTTTAGCTATTGGCAAATACTCCCTCCGTCCCACAACATGCAACGCTCAAATTTAATTAAACTATTCTAACTAAACTATTCTAGTTGATGCTATTATTATCTATAAATTTGTCGTAATAAAAGAATTATGACAAAAATAAAAATAAATAATAAAAGATAAAAATAAAGAAAAGTAGAAGACAAAACAAAATTTTGTATTTCACATTGGAAAAAGATGAATGAATGATGTAAACATGTAGTTATAAAAGAAAATACTTTAACATATTTTATCCCACGTCGAAAGTGAAACATAAAATATTAAATGATGTCTCTATAAAAGAGAAACAACCAAAAATTGTTTCTTAAATTTCAGAGGCCCAACAAATAAATATGGGTTATTATGAAATTATTGTAAGTATTTATTTATTTGTGAAAATTGAATTTTACATATAAAATTTTAAATTTATAAATAATAAATATTTTTTTATTTTATTTGAACCGCCTGTTCGAACTATTGAACTGGCGGTTCTGATTTCTCAAATTCCCGAACCTGAACCGAATCGTCCGAACCGCCCAACCGTCTCACGGTTTGAACCGCCACTCCCGGTTCCGGTTCCGGGTTATGAACTGGCGGTTAACTGCCGGTTCGGTTCGGTTTGTGCATGCCTAGCAATACGAGAATTTATGCAACTTTATTTTGTGTGTACTGTGAAGTAGAGAGTAAAGTAAGATAGAAGGAATAAAGTAGAGAAAGTGTGTTTCTATTTTTAACAATGAGTTATCTTGATTGGGACAAACTAAAAAGGAAAGTGGATCATCTTTAATGAGACGGAAAGAGTAATTAGCATCTTCCTAACGTCAATTAATAATTGCTATTAATTAAAATTTGTCAATTAAATAATATAAACTTTGGGTAAGGTGAATATTGATAAATCAATTCAATTCGAAACTCATGGATTAAATTGAGATTTAGAGTTAGAAAATTTATAATCCAAACAAATCACAATTCGAATATTTCTAAATTGAATAATTTGTAATTAAATAAGGTTGAACTAAAAATAAAAAGAACCTCATATTGCCCCGAAATACTTAGTTAATTCTCATTATTGAATTTTCAATTTTAATTAGTTTTCAAACATTTAAAATTTAGGCAAATAATCATTGTTTTTTAAATATACGTGGAAATATATTTGAAATTAAACATAAAATTTTATTTTACTCTTATAAACCATTACATATATTTTTTTAAATAAAACTGTACTTTGATCTTTATGAATTTCATTATTACCTCTGTCCTAAAAAAATAGACCAATTTTATCATTATGGGCCGTCCATCAAAATTAGACTAATTTCTAAATAAGAAAAGTTTGTAACATTTAAATATTTCTAATAATGTGAACTCCACAATCCACCATTACTACTTCTCTCTTATAGCATTCTTTTCATCTCTTACTTTACTAATTGCACATTAAAACTAGTGTTGTACACAACTAGGTCTATTTTTGATGGACGGCGTAGTATTACTTCAAAGTTACTCCCTCCGTCCACTAATATAAGACTAATTTTGATCGGGCACGAGTTTTAAGAAAGATAGTAGAAATTGAGTGAAAAATGTTAGTGGAAGGTGTATCCTAATTTTATATTTGTATTGAAATGTGAGTGAAATAAAGTTTATGCAATGTAAGGTCCGCTACCAAAAGTAGTAAAAAAATAAATGAGACATTCATTGGTGGACAAATAAAAATTGCAAAATAAGACACTTATTTGTCAACGGAGGAAGTATAAAACTTTCCATGCCTAAATAGTCCAATCAACTACTCCATCCGTCCACGAAAAATAGATCACATTTGTCATTTTTAGGAAGAGACGGAAATGAAAATAAGTGACTAATTTTCAGGGACGGAGGAAGTATTACTAATTAAAATTTTAAACTCAATTATTTTTTTATGTAATTCGAATAGCCCATTGTCACGACCGCACTTTCTAACGATAGGAAGCACGTGAAATCGTGACTAGTGGGGGAATTAAGAAGCGGGGAAGAAAGGGGAACAACCAAAAGAAGTACGACTTATCGATCAAAATACGAAATTTCGTTTATCAACAAGGTTTCAAATCCCGAAGGTACATAACGTGAATGACATAGTTTGACAATTCAAAGGAATTCAAAGAAATTCTTAAAACTTGACGTAGCGGAAGCATTTGAGAGTTAGCTACTATTATGTATGAAGACACAATAGTAACCGGATCATTTATTGAATACTGTCTCTGTCCAATGCTCAACATCCTCCGTCCCCCGTCCACGCTCAACCTGCACATAGGGAAAACATACGCAGGGGCTGAGTACTTGATGCACTCAGTGAACTCATGCCCGAAATACATTTATCATTTAAGATATGTCAAGCCATCATCGAGTGAATCTCGAGTTTTACTTTAAAAAGGCCGAGAATCACTAAAACCATTCCATAAAAAGTTGTCTGCAGACAAATATCATTATCATCCCCATTCATGTACCATATCTGAACCATCATGTGAAACGAGAATGTGGCCACAAACTCGATCACTGGACCGGCCAACCACAAAGGACGGCTCACGATCCCCATCAGTGCACTAGTCTGAGTAGGGACTCACTCCCTAGCCAGACCCGAATTCGTTAACCATCAAAGTCTAGTAGAACATTATTCTAGTAGACAATCAGATAGGCAATTCAAAACATAAGTTACGGCATGACATACTATTTAAAACCACCCTTATTTCACCATAAACATATCATCTCAAATAAAAGAGTTTAAGTAATAAAGCCCACCTCGAGTGCTTAATCCGAAAACACTTTCTTTCCCTTGCGATCACGATTCACTTGCGATGTTTCACCTTTAAAAATTTACATAGCACATATATCAACATATTTTCCAATCACATAAATCACATCATAACATACATCTTTGCATATCCTATCACTTCATCACATATATAATTTCATTTGAAAACTAGCAGCACTGCGCAACGATTTTATAAAAATCATTTAAAAATCATCCGACTTCCGTTGGGGCTAAAACTTTACCACAATACAGAAGACTCATCAAAGGACTTCCAGTTAAAATTTCATGTCCAAATACCCCTTTTAGGTCAGTCAAAACAACCACGTAACCTACTGGTCGAGAAAACATTTTCGGCAGAGTTGCGCAGTTAACTTCAAAAATTCACCAAAAATTCATCTTTAATCCAAAAGGGTTGAAATTTACACAAAACATAGAAGACATCATGAAGTTTACTTAGGAAAAAGAATCGGTCAAATCGGAGTTCATTTGGTCGGTCAAAAACGAGTCGGAACTTACTGTTCGGAATTCGTCGAGCAGACGAGCGGTGCCATCGCTGTTCGGCCCGTTGCTGCACGTTGTTGCTGTTGTTGGCTGCTGCACAGAGCCGTGAGACGCTGCTGTACGAACGTTGCTGCTCCGCCGTCGCTCCCTTTCCTCTTTCGACCACCATCACTCATCTCTCTATCAATTCGTTTTGTTCCATCACTGTAAACTCTGCAACTCACGGTCCAGATCGGTCGTCGTCGGCTACTGCCCGTTGGTCAGCCTGTTCGCCGCCGACGTCGCCGCTGCTGGATCGTTGCCGCTGAACTGACGTTGCTGCGTTCGATTGAACCGGAGCCCTCACGCTTCTAACGTCGCCATTTCTCTTCCTCATCGCCGCTGCCTCACTCTTCTTCTCCCCTCATCTCTCGGTTTCTTCTCCTCTCTCTCTTTGTTCTTGTTGTAAAGTATAAAGTGAGAAGAGAAGTGAAAGGGTGGATGTTTAAATGGGGTGTCTTTTGGTTGTAGGATTAATTGAGGGAGTTGGAAGGTGGAAGATGAAGGGTGGAAGGTGTCGTGGGGTTGAGGAAAGGATGCATGTATAGAAATCATTAATCTCTAATTGGGCTTCAAAGTGTGGTTTCCAAATAAAATGAATTGGGCTTGGAAACTTAAAGTTCTTTGATGAAATTGGGCCCAACATGTAAATTGTAGAGTTTGGCTAAGTTGGTTAAAGAATAAGAAAATTTGGATGACCCAACACTCTTAAAATTAATAGCCCAAAGCCAAATTGTAAAATAAAACATTGGACTTTCTTTATATTTATTTGGATCGGCCCAAGTTCTTATTTTTGTTCGTTTCCTTTCGTTTAGACAATATATTAATTGTCTCGTAGTAGCTTGGTGTTGTTCCAAGTACTATAAAAAGTCCGGGTGTTACACCCATATAACAAAATAGCCCGAAGACAAGTCATGCTTAGAGTGTCCACTATGGGGGCGGCGCGCCGGCCGCCCCGTCCCGCCGGATTATAGTGTGGAGGACGTCCGCCCCGAGGCGGACAAATTTTCCGGGGCGGACGAGGCTTCGGCGAGAAATGTGCGAGGACGCGCCGGCCGCCCCCTTCGAATATTTTTTTAAAAAAAATCGACATTTTTAGAGGGAGAGGGGGATTGGAGAAGGAAGAAGGAAGAAGGAAGGAGCCGTTTCGATTTTTTTAAAAATTAAAATGAAAATTGGTTGTAAAATTTTGGAGCTATTGAAAGTGTCCGCCTATAGTGATGGAAACTTTTTTTTAGGGCACGGACAAAAAAACTAAGGCTGTAGGCAAAAAGGGGCGAGGCTATTTGTTAAATGGTATAGACAACATATTTAGAGAAGAAAGCAATGAGAGAAAATTATTGTATTTTGATTGAATGATAAAATGGTACTCAACACCCATATATTTATAGGGATGTTGGTGACTTTTGAGATCCTACAATAAATGTATATTCATGGAACTACACTACTATTGGAACAATGCATGCACATCTTCAATGCTTCTTGGAACTCCATTCTTGGAACTATATTCTTCTTTAATGCTTATTGATACTTCCCCTTTTCTCAACACTCCCCCTCAAATTGAGTGGTGGGATCTCCAAAACTCAATTTGGAAAGCACATCTTCAAAGCTCCTTGAGTTGACTGCTTTAGTTAGGATGTCGGCAAGTTGATCCTCAGAGCGAACAAAAGGGAGTTCGACAATCCCATTCTCAATGTTTTCTTTGATAAAGTGTCTGTCAACCTCCACATGCTTCGTTCGATCATGTTGTACTGGATTTTGTGAGATGCTTATAGCGGCTTTGTTATCACAATACAACTGGCACTTGCTTGGAGGGAGATTAATCTCTTTCATCAATCTCCTTAACCATAAAATCTCGGTCAACCCACTTTTAATCCCACGAAATTCTGCTTCGGCACTCGAAAGAGCCACCACCTTCTGCTTCTTACTTCTCCATGTTACCAAATTACCTCCAACAAAGGTAAAGTAGCCTGCTGTAGACTTCCTATCGTTTGGGTTCCCTGCCCAGTCAGCATCTGTATAACCATGAATCTCAAGATGCCCATTTTTAGCGAACAACACTCCATGCCCTGGAGTTCCCTTCAAATACCGACAAATCCTAAGTGCTGCCTCCATGTGATCTGTCTGCGGCTTATGCATGAACTGACTTACGACCCCAACTGCATAGGCAATATCTGGCCTAGTGTGCGAGAGATATATGAGTTTTCCGACTAGTCGCTGATATCGACTACGGTCAGCCAACTTGGCTCCTTCTCTGATTTGTAATCCGTGATTAACTGCCAGAGGAGTGTCTGCTGGTTTACATTCCAGTAGGCCGGTCTCTGCTAGGATGTCCAAGATATACTTCCTTTGTCGCAGAAAAATTCCTTTGATTGACCTTAGCACTTCAATCCCAAGAAAGTACTTGAGATTCCCCAAGTCCTTCATCTCAAATTCCTGAAAAAGATTTTTCTTTAATTCCTTAATCTCTTCTAGGTCGTCACCTGTAATAATCATGTCATCAACATATATGATTAAACATGTGATCTTATCACCCTGCTTCTTAAAAAATAACGTATGGTCTGAATTGCTCTGTGTATATCCATAGCTAATCATTGCCCCAGCAAACTTCCCAAACCATACTCTTGGAGATTGCTTCAATCCATACAAGGTCTTCCTCAATCGGCACCCTTCACCTGCTTTAAAATCTGTTGCAAAACCTGGGGGTGCCTCCATGTAAACTTCTTCTTCCTTCTTCAACTCTCCATGTAGGAAGGCATTCGTCACATCAAACTGGTGTAATGGCCAGTCCCTATTAGCAGCAATGGATAACAACACCCGAATTGTGTTCATCTTAGCTACTGGAGAGAAGGTCTCAGAATAGTCAACTCCATATGTCTGAGTATAGCCTTTTGCGACAAGTCGTGCCTTGTACCTTTCTATCGAGCCATCAGGTCTTCTTTTGATAGTGAAGACCCATCGACAACCCACTGGTCGCTTCCCTTCTGGTAGAGCACATTTCTCCCATGTGTGGTTTCGAATCAGTGCATCAATCTCTTTCTTCATTGCTTCCCTCCAATGCTTGTATTTCATAGCTTCTTCCCATGTCTGTGGTATTTCTTCTTCCTCATATAGTGCATTCTCGAAAGCCCGAGCCATCTCTGATAAATGGCCTTTGGCTAGGTTCACAACAGAGTACCGCTTTTTCTTGTCAATCCTCTCTGGCGTATACCTTTTGGGTGGAACTCCTCTGTTTGACCTTGGTGGAAGTATGTACCTCCCAGTGTCAGGGTCAACTCCTTCGACCTCGACTTCCTCAATTTCCCTTTCTTCGGCCTCAATTGAATTTTCTTCTGCACTTACAGTGTTAGCCAAACAATTATCTGTATCCACAGGATTACTTACAGTGGATAACCTTAACGGAGAAATATTTGAGGCGATGCCACTTTCTACGATGGACTCTACCACATCAGAGACTTGCTCAGCGGAATTGCTTACTGTTTTCTCTGATAGATCCGCATCAGGATTGCTTGGCGTTGGCAGTGGCATTGAGATCCAACTTAGCGGGTCCGTATCATTGTTATCCCTAACATTACTCTCCCCCCTGACCGCTAAGATGGGTAAAGAAGTACTCAGTTTCAAGAAAGTTGCAGTTCATTGTAACAAACATCCGGTTGGACTTTGGATCGAAACACCTATACCCCTTTTGATTTACCCCATATCCTACAAAAACGCATTTGATAGCGCAAGGGGATAGTTTAGTTCTTTCATGTTTAGGAATGTGGACAAAAACGGAGCATCCGAAGACGCGAGGTTCAAGAGTCAAGGGCGGAGGAATTTTTGTGAAGGTGGACAAGACTTGTAGAGGAGTTTTATGTTTGAGAATACTTGTGGGCAATCGGTTTAAGAGATAGGCTGAGGTGGCAATGGCTTCTGGCCAGAAGTGTTTCGGGGCTTTTGACTCTATAAGCATAGAACGAGTCATTTCGAGGAGAGATCGATTTTTCCTTTCAGCCACACCGTTTTGTTCGGGAGTATGAGCACATGTGGTTTGGTGTATAAGGCCTTTGTTTTGGAAGAGTTGTTTCATGGTAGAATTAACGAACTCCCCCCCATTATCTGACCGAAGGACCTGAATGGTTTTGTGAAACTGAGTTTGGATAAGGTTATAGAAATGGGTAAAGTGTGACAAAACTTCAGATTTTTGTTTCATGAAATATATCCAGGTCATGCGAGTGCAATCATCCACAAAAACTAAGAAATATCGAAAACCTTGCCCCCCAATAACTGGTGCGGGCCCCCAAACATCAGAGTGTACTAAGGCAAATGGGGTTTCAACACGAGTATTACTTAATGGGTAAGAGTTCCGATGACTTTTGGATAAAAGACAAGTTTCACAGTACATGTCATGCTTAGGAATAATACTAGGAAATAATAATTTTAAGTAACCGATAGATGGATGACCCAAGCGCCGATGCCAAAGCCAAGCTTTCCTGTCAGCTGATCCGTGAGTTAACATGGCAGTCCCTTTTTGAGCTATCTCATCCACATAGTAAAGCCCATCACGTTCAGTGCCACGCCCAATTATCTCTCCGGTTCGGATATCCTGCAACAGACAAAATTGTGGCTGCATTAGTAACGTACAATTCAATTCCTTTGTGACATGACTAATGGATAATAACTTATGAGACATCGAAGGAATATATAGACAATTTGATAACTGCAAAGTTGGGGAAATGTTAACGGTTCCAGCCCCCTCAACCACCGTAAATTCCCCATTGGCAGTTTGGATATGAGATTTTAGAGGTTTCTGAAGGTTGGTAAGGTCTGAGGCATCATATGTTATGGTATCGGTTGCCCCACAGTCAAAAATCCATTTATCATTTTTCTCATGGCCATTAGATACTGCACACACAACTCCAAGCTTCTCGAGAGGCTGAAATCGATTTTGGCAAGTGGTTTGGGAAATTATGGAATTTTCAGGAGATTTGGGGGCTAATTGCGACTGAGAATTTTGGTGGGGTAAAACCTGCAATTTCCCAAAGATTTGGGGGCTTCCAATAAAAGAGCCCCCTAACCCTAATCTACCTGAATCGGGCGCCGCCTCTCCCCTCATCAATTCTTCACTCCAATCGTGAATTACACTCCCACTTCCGCTGGCAACGAAGTTTGCTGCCCCGGTTGTATTCGCCGGCTGAGCAGCTTCATTTCTGGTCCTTCCTCCTGGCTGGACAGCACCGGCGGTTTGCGCGACCCCCTGCACGGCGTTGCCTCCGTCGCCTCCAACTGCTGCGGCGGCGTGCCCGCCACGGTTCCATGGTGTTTGCGGTTGCGGCGGCTTGCCGTGCTTCTCTTCCCACCAATCTGGATATCCAACTAGTTCAAAGCATGAATCTTTTGTGTGTCTTTTCCGTTTGCAGTAGGAACACACCAATTTTGACTTGTCTTCTTCATCACTTCGCCGATTTCTATCATTGCCACTGCCGCGACCACCACTGTTGCTGCCGCGACCACCACCGTTGCTGCCGCGACCGCCACCCCGAGAGCCGCCGGTAGGGTTCTGCCACCCTCGGATGGCGAGGCCAGTTCCAATTCCATCCATGGCAGCTGCTCCGCCGGTGTTTGCCTGTTGTAACACTCGGAGTCGTGTCTCCTCCTGCTGAATCAGGTTGTACGCATAGTCGACGGAGGGAAGTGGGTCCATTTTCAGTATCTCCCTCTTGGTTGTTTCATATTTGCTATCAATTGCATAGAGAAACTGACATACTCTCTGATCTTGTATGAATTTGTTATGAATCTCCATATCCTCTGGACATTTTATTGGGTTCGTCTGTTTTTGGTCGATTGAAATCCAGATCTCTCCCAACCGGCTCCATATTTCTTCTAATGAACTGCTTCCTTGCCTCAGTGTGGTTGCTTTGAACTGAAGATCATATACCTGGATTTTATCTCTTCCGCTCCCATATGTGACGGCCAACGCATCCCATATATGCTTTGCCGTCGGATGTTGTGAAACTCGACTGACCAGTCGAGGCTCAATGTTTTGTATTAACCAAGTGATCACACAGTGATCGGCTTGTTCCCATTGTATGAAGGCTGGATCGGTTCGCGGTGGAGAATGAGGCACTCCGGTGACGTGAGATACCATTCCCCGACCGCTTATTGCCGTCTTCATCAATACGGACCAAAGGGCGTAATTTTCTCCATTCAACTTATTCCCACCAATGTGGAGGGGCTGCGTGTCAATTCTGAATGGCATGGCAGCTGTTTCTGGTGGATTTGGTTGGTTCATCGCAAAACTATTGCGCATAAAGTTGGCAAATTGCCTGGCAAATTCATCTGCCATAGATGAATCTGAGGTTTCGGTTACTATATAGTTGTCATTTGACATTTTGGCTTATGGTTATAGATACAGCGGAAAAAGGAAAAACAAAAAAACGGGAAAGGGCCGAGAAAGGTATCAAAGACGATGATGATACCTTATCTGAGTCCAAACCCGCTCTGATACCATGTTAAATGGTATAGACAACATATTTAGAGAAGAAAGCAATGGGAGAAGATTATTGTATTTTGATTGAATGATAAAATGGTACTCAACACCCATATATTTATAGGGATGTTGGTGACTTTTGAGATCCTACAATAAATGTATATTCATGGAACTACACTACTATTGGAACAATGCATGCACATCTTCAATGCTTCTTGAAACTCCATTCTTGGAACTATATTCTTCTTTAATGCTTATTGATACTTCCCCTTTTCTCAACACTATTGTCCGTCTTATAGTGGATACTCTACCCGTTACATCCGTATTAATGCCTTGTAGCGTTCGATATACTCACAATTATGCACAGTATTCCTTCCTAATTTGAAACTAAAAAGGTTAAATCTTGAACAGCCACTCTCTCGCTTTCTACTTCAATTTTCATCAATTACGCAATGGCGACCGAAATCCTCCAAATCGGAGACGTCGACGTCGACGACGACGAACTCACCATCCTTTACTCGACGCCGCCGTCGTTAATCAAGTCCGGCGCAACGAAATCGGACGCAATCTCCGTCGAAACCTACCGCCCCACTTCCAAAATCATAATTGACCTCGACGACGTCGTCGAAGTCCCGGCCTCCTCCTTCACCAAGCGCAATAAGAGCCGCTTCTACAGAGGCGAATCGTCCAACTCCAAGCCCCCGCCGCCTCTCCTTCTCCTGCGAAATCTGCGCCTGCGAGAAGCCGATCAGCGACTCGTTCCGCATCCTCGGCTGCGACCACTCCTACTGCACGCAATGCGTCTCCAATTACGTCGCGGCGCGCCTGCAGGAGAGCATCACGTCGATCGGCTGCCCCGTCCCCGGGTGCGCGGGATTCCTGGAGCCGCAGCACTGCCGCACGATTCTGCCGCGGGAGGTCTTCGATCGGTGGGGAGACGCGCTGTGCGAGGCCCTGATTTTGGGGGCGGAGAGGTTTTATTGTCCGTACAAGGAGTGCTCGGCTCTGCTAATTAACGATGGGAGTGAGAATGTAGTGCAATCGGAGTGCCCTGAGTGCCGGCGGTTATTCTGTGCGCCGTGCAAGGCGGCGTGGCACGACGGAATTGAATGCGGTGAGTTTCAGAGGCTGAAGAAGGATGAGAGAAGCAATGAGGATTTGAAGCTTATGAAACTTGCAAAGGATAGTAAGTGGATTCGGTGCCCTAGCTGCCGAATTTATGTCTCCAAGTCTGAAGGTTGCTTATACATGCGATGCAGGTTTGTTTCCCTTTTTTTTTACTCCGATTTAAGAAATTGTTTGAAAAAGTTATGTGAAATGTAATCTCATTTTCCAATACTATTATTATTATTATTATTATATAATTATGGAATTAGGTCTCCGCTGCTGAATGGTGGATAGTCAATGTCAAAACGTGCCCGAATACTTTTTTTTTTTTATTTATTTCAGCTTAGGAAGTCGCGCATGCGTGTTAAGTATGGTATAATTGATAGATTCTCAAGATTGCTATGTTGTAGTGCGGGTTTATACAAGTCTTGAAATCAGTAGTAACAAATACTCCATATAATTGTTATGTAGGTGCTATGGTAGATTGGTGATGTTATGTTTTTTGTCGATAGGTGTGGAATGACTTTTTGTTACAACTGTGGAGCTAAGATGGATGTACATCTTCACTACTGCACAAAATGCAAGCACTGAGATTGGTTGATTTGGTTTTGATTAGTAAGTAAGTAGTAAGCCTATTTCTTTTTTATAGGCAATGTGATGTGCATATTTTCATGGGTGGAGGCTTGGGCTCTGTGTTAAAGACATGAGACCATATTTTGCTTTTCAGTAAATTTTCATTATTCTAGTTTAGCTTCCATGGCTAATGATATGGTTGCCATCAATACCATAATCCACATCTAAATATTTCTTTATTTACGAATCTTTTGCTTTTAGCACTTTCGATTTCCTTATTCTGCTATTGAGGTGTTGCTGACTCAAGAACATGTCTAGTGCTATCGACCTTGCCAATTCAAAGAAAGAGAAAGGAGAAAAAATTGTATTTTCATTTTATCTTTATTTTTACTATCCAACTCGTCTTGTAATGAAAATTTAACTACTCAAAATGTCATTACATTTCTATGATGTCTCATAATTCCATTTCCCGCAAACTTCAATGATTGAAATAAACTTGGAACAAAATGAAACAATATTCGTAAAAAATTTAAAGGTTGGGTCAAAATACTAATCACACTCAGGTTGGATAAGTCAACTATATGATATCAAAAATTTATAATCCCCAAAAAGAATCATGACATTACTATAACACAACTATAAATGTGACAGAATGTTACAAAATCTCCATGCACAGGAATGGACTTACTCGATACTTCTCCGAATTAATAACATAACTATAATGTAATATTGCAGTTGAATATTTCTAAAAATGTATAAATTCCAGGTTTCAAAAAATCGATAACTCGAGTACATTCTGCGTTACATAAGATCGTCGAGTTGAGCCTGCAAGTCATGTATTGAAACCATATTAACATTTTGCATGTCTTCAGGAGAATACTCAGCCTTGAGCAAATTTAGCACTTGAGTATGCGCTTCGACAATATTGGTCCTGTAAATTGGAGGCAACAACAACTTTCATAAAGCTTGAAAATGAGGATGACTCGTACACACTCTTGAAATGTGAGGAAGAGTATCTCTACCTGATTGGTTTGAAAAGTATAGAGCGTGTGGTGGGGTTCTGGAGATAAAGCTTCATTTTACACCCGCAACTCCTGGCAGCTCTTGTTTAATAGAAGATCCAACCTGTTTTTAAGAGAATCCAGTATGTATGTACCCAACAGAGCACATTGTGTTATAGACCTTTAACAAAATTAAACACGTCGTTGCTTTCAAAGCAGTGAAGTTGCATATATACCTTCTGAACTAGTTCGGATATTTTCTCTGGAGTTGCAAAAGCCTGATCTTGAGTGGCTTACTAATGGCAGACTCCGGTTTGTGACTGCCCGAGGATAGTGCAACTTTGACTGCAGTGACCTTCAGGGATAAATGATACAGTGTTAGGACTATGTCAGAATTTTGTACAGTGGAATTGTATTGTATACAGAATGGGCCAAAAATGGGAAAATCCAACTATGTAAGAGATTATTATGCCTAAAGCAAGTTCTTTTCCAAAACATGCAGAGAATTGAATCCCTGCCATACCATATTATCTAGTATTTCTCTCTCTCTCTTCTCACTCTCCAATGAAAAGATTTCAGAATCAGCACAGCTCTAAGTTACCATCACTATATTTTCAGAAATCAGCCATTTAACTGTTCATGTAAGCTCAAAACAAAATATGACTAAGTTTACTGATTAATAGTATTAGAAACAAAAAGATTCAATATGCAAAAACCTTGGTGACAAAAGACAACATAGGGTCCACAACCAGCTTGGTCACCGACATAATAAACTCCTCACAAGTAGCTTTGAGGTTTTTCTCCAATTCCTGTATGTGAAGCAAAATAAAACTCTATTTAAATGGTGAAAAACTTTTTCGCACAAACTGCCTGATTTCTGTTTCTAATGTATAATGAACAATTCATACTACTAATCGGTACTTCCCTCCGTCCCGTGCTACTTGCACGTTTGCTTTTCGGCTCGTCACAAAGTCCTTACACTATTTATAATTTAAGTTAGAATTATTGCATTTAATTAATATGTTAGTTTAAGTTAAGAGCTCTTTTATTAAGTGATGTCTCATTACACCTAAAATTCTTTTTTAATTACACAAAAAAATCAATCCCAAATTTACGGCCTAAAATGAAAAGTGCGAGTAGCATGGGACGGAGGGAGTATAATTTAGCAGAAATTAAAATGAAATACATGGTGTCAGAATTTTTATTTACCAAATCTAGACAGATGGAACATATGAGAAATCATCTATATCAACTAAAGAGCGGTGGTGAATGAGAGTACAAATTTTAACAAATTTTAGTTTACCTTCTTGGCATCTATTTGACTTTCCAAAACTCGGGGAGAGAGAGTTCTGGCCAGGGACGTCGACCTTGACCAGTCAAATAGCGAGGCCTGACCCCTAAGAATCCGTCTCAAATGCTCCTAGAAAATGAATTGAAGAAGGTGACCATTCCACCGCAAAGTAAAATATAAACCAATCTTTGCAGTCGCATACTAATCACTGAATAATGTGAACATTGAGATTCCTTCTATCATGTACCATGGCAGATGCCAACATCCTTCAAAGTTCAAATTAAGGTAGTGCATATCTCCTGATTTCAGACAATTTCTGAATTGCCTATTCGGAAAGACTTTTATGATAAAACACTCTAACAATCTTTCCAATTTTATCAAAGTTTTAAGACTAACTTAAACAAATTCTTTTAACATTTGAAAGAGTTATTATTGATCTTTTTAAGCAGATCCAAGTTCAGCAGACCACAGCAGCCACTAGTCTTTTTTTCCATACAGATGTGATTTCTCAATACATGTACCCGGGTTGACAAATTAGAACACAGGTGATAAAAACTCATGATTTGAACTTATCATGAAACTACATAGATGTATTTTCAGAGAAGAACTAAATTACAAGTGTTAGAGAAGTATTAATGCAAGACTAATGTGCCTGCAGAATAAGTATAATCAACAGAGAAATCATAAATGGTCAATGTGCAAAAACACAGGCTTTATCCATGTTAAAAGAGTCACATATAGATAAAACAGAGAAAACAAAACAATCTCCAATGCAGATCAGCTTATACCATCTGTTTCTATATGTTATAAAACAACCAGCATCAGTAGGAATCAGTACCAGCAAATGAGAGAAGTCAAGCTCCTTGTGTGTGACTGAGAATTCAATATCAAATGGGGCAATCTGCAAACAGAATACGAGTATAAGATAATAATGAATTAAACTACAATCACCATTCTAGTCACAATCAAACATAAATTACTACCTGCTCTCTAAGTATAAGAAGATACTTTATGAGGAATAATTGCCCATCCATTGTAGATGACCTTTTTGCAATTTGTTTGCTAGCTTTCTGCCAGATCAGATATAGAAACTTAAGTTAAACTCATCTATTAATGATGAGTAGAAGTGCCTAAAAGTTCCACACCAAGTAATTTTTCATAGATAAATCTCAATTTAGTCGTGCATGAGATGCTTCTTGTAGAAAATCTTAAAGTGAGGTCTTCTCCTTGAACCACGCACCTGAATGGATGATGCACAGACTTCTACAGCTTCCTGGTATAAATAAACAGATAAATAAAAAGTGAAAGAAGTGAACAGATAAATAAAAGTGAAAGAAGTGAGTAGCCAGAAAATTTTATCTCTAACTGTCTGGAAGATAGGCAAGAACTAATACCTGTGCCAAACCAGTAAAAACTGCTGGTTCTAAGCATCTGTATAGTTTGGACAGACAAGATATAGTTTTCTCAAGCGGAGGGTACCAAGTTCTTGAAACATCTGAGCTTTGAGCACTCTGCAGACAAGAGGAACATATTACTAATCTCTGATTCTTTGACAGATGCATGGTATATAAGAAAAGCAAGCTAAATGAGCTAGAAAAAAGGAAAAGGAATGGTTGGCATCCATGTTTGAAATGCTAAACACACTAACCGAGCAAATTAGAGACCAAGAGTCAAATAAAGGTTCGCATTCTCAAAATAATAGAACACACGGTAACCGAACCATGAGAAAGGTTGAGTAGAAGCTAGTGAAGTCAACAAAAGGAATGAGAATAAATAATAACAAGTAATTAAATACTTACAGATGATGTTTCTGACTTTGTCTCGGCTGATTGCTCCAACTTAGCAGGATAATCCAGGTCTTCATCCGTAGGAAGGTAGTTTGCAATCTAAATGGCAAACATACATGTTACTTTGATCGAAGTGGTAATTACTGTAGCAGAATATCTTAAATGTTAAGGTTATTTCTACTTGTATCGGTCAATCTTTCTTTCATCTAGAAAAGGATGGTCATTTTCACTTTAAAATTTAATTTACGTCCTATATTCTGACATAGCTACTTTTAACATTTTACCCACTCCACTTCTTCCTGTTCTTGCATCCCAGTACTAAAGTACTCAAATTAGCAACAAAAACTTTCTATTTAAGACCTTCAACAGTTCAACCAAATGGGTCAAATCTCAAAACTGAAAATCTTAAGCAAGCTTTATTTGTTCTCAATGAGTGCTGCAAAGTGACTTAGCTCACCAGCATGAAATTCCACTGTAGGATGCTTTTGCTTACATAGTACATACATAAGGAAAACTATCCCAATAATTTAATGAATCAAAGCTCGTCAGAAACTAAATGTCTCAACTAGGATATACAGAGATATTAACCACTTATTATACTTCAAACAAAAAAAGTTATGTTCTCTTTGAATTTCTTAAGAAAGAGACATAAGTTGTTTGTGTCCCCTTTAAACTTGATTCACTATACCCTCGTTTTTCTCCATACAATAACAGAATTGTGAACAGAATATAAAAGAATGTATATCCAAAAATATTAGAAAATGAAAGTAAATGTGTAGAACATGATAATAAGATATGGATCATCCAGTCCGATTAATTCTTAGGATGCAGTAGTTACCTCATCATGGATGTGGGTTCTAGCACGAAAAGTCAAACGCTCATGAACATCTGCCAAAATCCTCTCCAGTGTTGGTCGTAATCCTGCTAGCGATTTACCTCGTCTACTTACTTGTTCAGCTAAGACTTCAACTTTGAGTATGTCCACAAGTTCGCAAAGAATATCAAGGTTTGCTTCATGAATGAGTTTTGGACGTAAAGTATCATATAAGTAAGTACACCTGTCAAATAAATATTAGAAAAGAGACAAGTGTAATGACATGCTACTGTGATTGGTGCATCTATGGCCAGCAAAGATCAGAAGTTATTATCAGATAAGGATTATGTTTATCCACATGGAAGATGGTGAGAATTATGTACAGTAGATGTGGATATTTTACAGTACAGATATATGAAAACTTGTTTTCTGTTTAACTCGCGAATGAATAAAATATATGACTAATTGAAATACATTAAGGTTCAAGGACTTACAGTGGATCTATTAGAGGAGCCAAACTTGAAACATCCTCCGATGATGAAGGGAAGAAATGATCAAAAAGCTGATGCTCAAGTTGACATACCTGCAGTTCCATTTCTCTTCATAATCATTGAGCCATAATATGAAATATCTGACATAATGCGTTATGATGAAAACTATTCCAAGGAACAATCATCACATATAGAACAAGCAACATATTCCACTGTACAAGCACAAACCAATCAATGATATTTTGCATTTTTTATTTTCAAAGAATGAAAAAACTCAGAAATGTGACTGTTTTGAAATAAAATCTATATTTTCAAAAGAAGTCATTTGGTCGCCATCTTCAGCTTTGATTTGCTGAGAATGTGATTAATCAGCAGCAATGAATCCTAATAAATTTCAGTAGGACAACATGTTTCTTTGACCATAAATGCCACATGCAAACTCAACCACAGATAACCAGCTTTTTTATGCAACATTTCCTTGTGTTCTTTATTATAGTCACAGATAAAGTTGTGAACCCAGTTTGAACTTTGAAAAGGTTCCCAATAAAACCAAATTACTCTGTTCTTATTTTTAGGTATTGTCATCCTATATCAAGCTTCAATAAAACAGTGCACAGCAGAAAACATGTTCCTATATGGCCTGAAACTGTAAAACCTTGAGTCATGGCAGATCGACTAGTAAGTGAGGTCAAATATCATTATCAAGCCCCAAATGTCATAACTAAAAATTAAATACAAGAAAACAAGGAAGTTTTATGTTCAATCCCACATATTGAAACTACCATCCAACTTCAACAAAGATTTCTAATTACCGCCCAACTTCCACAAGTTCTCTGAAACAAAACAAACCAGTACAAGTTTATAACTAAGTTATGAAGCCAACCTGCATGAGGTATGCACAACCAGATCTAGTCAATGATGGCAAAGCTTCTTTTTTTGCAAATTCAGAGATTCGTTGCTGAACAATGCCCCGAACCTGGAGCCACCAAAAAAATGGAAACAATAAAAATCTTGTATAATAAAGAGGAAGAAGAGTGATATAGAAAAATAATTAACTAGAGTGGATTGATGGCCAGGAACAAGGATCTGATTCCACTCACCAGTAAGAGCCTTTGTTCACAATAAATCTTGTGGCATTCCATGAGCATCTGGACATATTCCTTTCTTGGTTTTCTACTTTCAATTTCCTCCAATACTGGCTTAAGCTGAAATTTTCACTTCTTTTAGCCTTTGAAATTAATACCATCCTAACATTTTTTGCAATTAATACAAGTACAGAAAAGTGTCCAAATGAAAAAAAGGCATGACAGTCTACATTCCTAACCTCATTTGCTGCCGCTTTGAACCGAACATATATTATAGACGCCTCCACACCCTCAGAGACAGATGCTTTGTCACCAGAGCTGCTTTTGATTGCAGCCTGGACCTACAGTGAACAATAAAATTGTAATGGATACATCCATTGTCCACGTTACAGACCTAGAAACACCAAAACCAAAGCAATGCGCTGAAAGTTTACCTGAGCAGAAGTGTTTTTTAGAATAGAGAGTACGTGAGAACGAATCATCCCTAGAGCACGAGACTGTAAAGTTCAGAAAACAGTTGCATATATTAGAGGCTAGAAGTCCACATAAAGCGTAGTGAAGGACAGAACTAGCTATCCCATATAACAGTTTCCCTTGTGCTGCACTAGATGTTAAACATACCTGGAGTTGTCGAAACTTGACTAAGTAAACATTGCACTCGGCATACTGTGGGTTGTTTTCAACATACCTACACATCAACAAAGTATTTTATAATTGAATAAAAAAATGGGGTACCAATAATAAAATTCAACATAGTAGCAGCTCTGTTGAACTCCAGCATTATTTAGTTCAGTCCTATTTTTTCAGAATCTTCATATTTCAGTATTCATATGTCATATGACCACATTATGCATAGAGTGATATTTAACTCAATTGGCAAATCTGACCTGTGTGATATATAATATAGTACCAACAGCAATAAATAAGTTTGCTGAATTAATAATCACTTACGATATGCAGTCGTCAAGTCTTTTGAGCAAAGGGAGGAAATTCTCATGTGCTACATTCATGCTTGGTGCATAGAAACTGGTTGCAACCTGCGTAGAGGTGGCATTGCCAATCCGGAAAAATAAGTCTCTCATGTTCCATGTTTGCAGACTTATGTAAGCAGACATGGCTAAGGTAAAAAATACTCAATGTGATGACTAAAGCAAAGGCAAACTAGGAAGGATATGATCAAATGTATTTTAGCTACTCATAACGATTGGGTGTATAGCTCCACTTTCAGGTGTAACGGGAACTTCTAAAAAAAATTCATCAAGGAAGGGATGAAGGTTTTGGCTCATAATGGATTACCCACAGGAAACTGTTCATGGCAAGGTAACCCCATATTTATTTATCTAAACAAGGATGGTGGTCCATTAGTATATGCCTATATGGATCAATCTCACAAATGATTTCAACCTGAAGTTTAAGATCACAAACTCCGTACTTGGCTTATATCAATCTCTCACCCACTCGTAATGAAACATCACTGTAAACTAAGGCCAAACATATGTCAAACTACATTAACATGAAAGACTCAGGAAAAATAAAATAACCATTGAAATGATGGTAAATAAACAGACAATTCATATTTGTGGCCTATACTGGAGGAGAGCAGGAATTTTTTATTTTCTGTAGAACCCGCAGAGTAAATATGTTGTAGACAGTCTTACAGACAAAAACTGGGTCTGGTAGGTTCACAAATACTCCATCCGTCCCACAAGAATATGCACTATTTCCTTTTTAGTCCGTCCCACAAGAATATGCACTTTCCAATTTTGAAACTTTTTCCCTCTATTGAGGTGGGACCCATTCTACACTAACAATACTTTAATTACTTTTTCTCTCTACCTCTCTCTTACTTTACTAATTTTACATTAAAACCGTGCCGAACGACGGAGGGAGTAATTCATAAAGTTGGGTTGAGAGTGATGAATGATCAAAACACTAAATATCAAATGGGATGTTAGTCCGCTCAACAGAAAGACCAGTTTCTGATTATACACATGGAAACTTAAACAAGTAATACTCCCTCCGTCCCACCTAAGGAGAGATGAATAAGAAATTGTGTTGAAAAGTAGGAGAGATGAATAAAGTAGAAAAGATAAAGAGAGTAAATACTTGATGGAATAAAGTAAGAATGATTGAATGTTTTATTTTTGTCAAATAAGGAAAGACTCAACATAGTTGGGACATCCCAAAAGGAATACGACTCAACTTAGTTGGGACGGAGGGAGTACCTATTAAATATAATGTGAGATGAAGACTTCACTGATGCAGGACAGAGAACCATAAGATCTCATGATTCGTGCATGCTTCAAGATTTGGTAATACTATGGTTAATGGCAGAATTAGGAAAGTTAAATTGATTTAATGTTTTATTATATAGAATTACACTCCCTCTATCTCACTCTAAGTGACACATTTCTTAATATAGAAACATCAATCTCTCTACTTTTTCTCTCTCCTAATTTATTATCCGTCCACTTAACTCACAAAACAATCCTACATAAAATCCTGTGCCGAATTAGAAATGCTCCAATTAGAGTGGGATGGCGGGAGTAACTGATTAAAATTCCAATCACAAGTTTCTAAGTGAACTATAGGTGAGTGAAACAATAGATACTCCCTCCGTCCGCCATTAGGAGTCCCATTTATGGACGGCACGGGTTTTAAGAAATGTTAAGAAAAGTTGGTGAAAAAAAGTTAGTGGAATAGGGGTCCCACTTGCATATATTAGTTTTAAATGAAATGTGAGTGAAATGAGTTAGTGGAAGGTGAAACTCTATTACCATTTATGGTAAAAGTGAACCGGGACTCCTATTCGCGGACGGACTAAAATGGAAAAACGGGACTCCTATTCGCGGACGGAGGGAGTACAAAATTATAAGCTAAGAGAATATTCGTCAGTTCTGCAGCTCTTTCCTTACTTCCATACAATCTCAATTTTAGAAATTTTTTCATTAGGGACAAGTCATCCCCAAAGAAGTAGTAACATTAAGGATTCTAGCTACATCTGCAACATTGTTCTAGATTTTACACAAACAAATAAACTCTAAACTAACACTGCCCTACACCAGCACTAAGGATTCTTCGTAGTCCTAATAAGACTGCCAATTCATTTCAAGACAGAGTGAGTCAGTGAATAATAGTAAACTAGAATGAAATCCATAATTTACTATGATAGTAAGCACAAACTGCAGGATTTTCCTATCTGGAGTGCAAGAATAAGGATAATGTCAAGGACTGTAACAGTAATAACAGATCATGCTTATTGAACATGTTCATTTTTCCAGGAAAATAAATAGGAGTTTAGAATAGCTGAACATGCATGTCAAAGATCATAAATCGATCCTAATTAAATTCAAACCATACATTTTCCAGCTCATCGAAGTAGTTGAGTTTAGCACGAAGTGATTCAGCAAACTCGATCAGCCTTTGCTTCTCTACTACCTGCAACATGAGTGACAAATAAACATTACAATTTATAATTATACTTCCAAGTTTTAACTAGTCACCAAGCCCATTTCTTTATTTGATTTATCACCCTTTTAATCAATTATTTTACATGGATCAGGTAGCTAGAACTAGCATAGAGCCTGCTGGATAAAATTGATGGATGGAATTCCATAAACCTTAAAATGTTATACCTCCAAATCTTAACTACCCAAAGACACTGTTTCACTAGATCTGAGATAAACAATAATTAGAAAAGTACCAGCCGGTCACATGCATCATGTAGAGTTTTTGTCTTTGTTGCAACAGCTTGATGCTGCAGTTGTAGTTCATTAAATAATTCAAGTGTTTCATCCACCTGTATCAAGTCATCCAAGCAATCATTAGTTGATAACTGAGTTTAAACATTAAGATAGAACTTAAACACACTACGACAATAAGAAAATAGCATATTGCCTGATTGAGTATGGTGTCACATGTCTGTATTCGCTCTGTTAGAGTCCTCACATAATGTTGATATTTCTCTTCTGTCTAAAGAAAGAAATGAGCACATTAATTGCAACAAAAAGAACTTTCAACCAAGGGATTCACAAAAACAGTAGAAAACTAAGGTAACCTCTGATTTCATAGCTGCTTCCAGATCAGCAAACCATTTGTAGAACTGCAAGAAAGAAAATTGAACCAAAAACTAAAGTAATTCATATATAATCTTCAATGACAAAAAATGATACAAATGTACAAGCCATCCTTAATGTTCATAATAATCTAATTATAAAATAAAATTCCAACATAAGTCCCCAAATTCTTTAGGTCCAACTGGAAAAATGGAGAAGGTGCTGGAACCATCCCACAAAAAATTTCTCATTTTCTTTTCCATTAATCTTGTGATACCTCTAAACACACAAAATGTCAGAGACAAAAAAGAATTAAATCTGAAAATTTTAATATGGTTGTTAGGTTTACCCGTAATATTTTGAACATTTTAAGGCACGAGTTACAAATTTTTGTATCATGTAGATCATGCAATCAGATAGAACTCTAAAATTTTAGTAAAAACAACAAGGACTGTGTGAATTACCTCATTCGTATTGACCAAAACTGCATCAATGACACCTGAATCTTCTGCAGTGTTGTGCTTTGTTTAATAGTTAGACCATTTTCCAGTCCAGCTACTTTATCTTGTGCCTTGTGATCCCCCAATAAAAAAATAAACAGACAATTCCATCAATTGAATCTAATAGTGACTTTAGACAACTACAATACAATCTATGACGAAAGCCCTACCAAATTTGGAGGAAGGTCGTTCAGCCAACAGCAGGGAAAGTGCAACAATTGCGGCCTGCTGTTGCTCTGTCAATGGAGCCATTCTATGCATTAAGACAGTACAAGCAGAGTTAGCAACAATTGAGAAACTCGCAATTTGTCAGAAATCATATTCTCAGAGGCCTCCCACGACCCTCATGATATGTTACCAACCAATAGGGCTTCTTCCTCTCCATTACTCCCTCAGAGGCATCGTGATGGTGGGAGTGCTCCTAGGGGTGTTGATCCTTTGGATAGAGCAAGGCATTACAAAACGTTTGAGCCTCGTCGTGGAGAGAAAAGCTGCTTTTCAGGATGGATACTTGGTTCTCCTTGAGTTCCTTCAAATCCCCGAAAATAGCATCTTGAGTGACATGCATTGTTGTTTGGCCTACTTTTAGATCCCTCAAATCCGTCATAATTTTTGTCATCAAGCTTTCAACTCATCCCCCGCCAAATTATGACTCGTGCTCGCACCCGGTTCAACTCTCTCCGGTTGCAAATCCCTATCGTGGTGGATCTAGTACGGGGTGGCATTCAAAATGGTACTTACAATAAGAAATAAAAATAAACTAGGATCTAGTCCTAGGGATTAGTAAAATCCACACCACACACACAAAGAAAGGGAGATTTTAGTAAGAACTCACATCCCAATTGGTAATCCCACCCCAATACACTCACCAATGTCACTCGGAACAAGGCTTAGAATATAGTGAGGGCTAGGTTCACTCACTCTCAGTATCCAAATTCCTAAATGCAAGTACTAAGACAAATCAATCAAGGTATACACATAGGCAATATAACAAATAAGTAAAACCAATCAAGCATGTGAAAGTAAGGTTCAAGGCCTAAGGAAGCTAACAAACAAACTTAGTTGAGCTGAAAATTTATGTAACTCTTGGCTGATCTTTAGGAATTTTTTTGATATGGCTACCCAGCCCCAAAATTGATGAAACTTGGTAGATAACAAGATTAAAGGGTTTAGAATGAGGGGAAAATATCTCCAATATAGCAGGCCCTCGATTTTACGTTTCCCCAAATCTGTCAAACTAGGGCACAAAACAGGGCAGCAACTTCACACATTAATTTGACCGATCAAATGATGGAATTTTTGGCTGAGATTTTTCAGGAAAATAGTTCATATATCAAGGTTCATGCACACCAAAAATCAGCTCAATCCTACAACAATTGACCAATAAACAAGCAAAGGCTAAAACAAAAGAAATAAGGAAAAACAAGGAAAAGGAAATTTCATAGAGGTTTAAAATCAAACACTTAGTAGGCACCTAGGCTCTAGATACCAAATGATAAGGTTTCTTGGGAGGGAATCCTTCCATGTGCCCAAGAAATACCTAAAATAGTGTTTGATTTCAATTTTTAGTTTTTAAAGATAAAGATAAAGAACCTAGCCTCAAAAACTAGACTTAAAATGGATTTGGATGGAGAGAAAAGGGATGAGAAGAAAGTGTAATGAAGGAGGAATCCTCTTTAGGGACCTATGACCTCACAAGAAGATGTGGGCAACCTAGGCTACTTTCACCAAAAGCAAATACTCCATTGGCTCCACATTCATGACTACACCGTAAATGCATACCTATAATTGATCTAGTCTAATGAACATAAACCAAGCAACCTACAATGTAGGAATTTGGATAGAAATCTCACATGGGAGATGCTCTCAAAGGAGTCTTCATAATAACATTCATCAAAGTCTGCAAATAAATGTCTCACAAATGGTATTTATAGCTAGGGTAGGAGGAAACCAAAGAAAGGGCCCAAAATAAGTGAAAATCGTCTAAAATAGTAAAATCACCCGGTCGGGTGTTTTCGCGAAGTTAATTCACCCGGCCGGGTGAACCTCCTGGACTCCAATTGTGCTCAGCATCAAAATCACCCGGTCGGGTGTTTCTCTGGACTCGCTATCTCTTCTGCGCGGCTTTTGTAAATCAGCCATAACTCTCTCCACCGCACTCCGATCGAGGCGTGCAATATACTCACGCGACCCTCTTTCGAAGATGAACACAGTGTGGCCTTTGAAGATCGTTTAAACGTTATTTCAATAGGTCGAGTACCCTTGGAATCCCGCTGCGGCTGAAATGTATGATGCACGGCTCCGATGATCGTATCATTACGTTTTATCCTCGCATTTACTGTTATGTTTTCACCTGCAATTCACTTGACCCAGTAGTTCACTTACCTTGATAAAGTTAGCAAGTTTAATTCTGCATAGAGTAAAAACAGTAGTTAAAAACTCCCAAGTTAAAGTGTGGCAGCAGCCAACCCCATGTTCACTACACACACTCTCGACACACCAACTTCTCTGTGGGACCGACCCGAACTTGCCGCTTTACTGTTAAAGTAGTGAAAAATTGGGAGTTATAAATTACTTCGGTAGGAATCGAGTGAGAACGAGTTTGAATCAATTAAGTGGCAACGACATTTGCTAACTGATCCAATCGGTTCAGTTATTTTCAATATAACTTAGTCTGAATTCACGCCCCTCTCGAGGCTTTCCAAAATGGCGTCGTTGCTGGGGAAGCATGGTGTTACTTTATGTTTGTGCGTAGTGCGTAGGTGTATATAGTCTTATTTCCTTGTTTTCTCATTTTGTTTTACACTATTGATGAGAAGGTACCAACGCGGTGGACACTGGAATCATCCCTTTCTATACATAGAGACTAACGCTCATTGGAGAGTCCGGGAAGGCGGCGTGGTCACCACTCGTTACGGAGCAGCATTAGAAGCCGCGGCAGCCGCTGAACAGAACACACAACAACCACCAACAGAGGTGGCCCTTGTCACTGACGACTCCGGGATTGGCTCTCTGCACGCTCATGATGAGAAGGAGCCCACACATGCCATTGCCGCTACTCCTGGGATGCGGACCATCGCGATCAAATCGGGAGTGCTAGCCGTTTTATCCCACTTCTACGGTCTTTCGAAGGAGTGTCCGTACGCCTTCCTAGAGGAGTTCTGCCGATACTGTGATATTCAGCCCGTGCCGGCTGGATCCACATCCGAAGATTACAGGCTCAAAGCTATTCCTTTCGTTTTAAAGGGCGATGCGGGTGTCTGGCTGTCAAGGCTGCCAGAAGGATCCATCAGGACCTGGGCTGAGTTCCGCATGATATTCCTAGATCACTTCTTTCCAGCATCGAAGACGAGTGCCCTGAAAAGAGAGATTACAGAAGCCAGACAGGAGTACGATGAACCCCTCGGCCAATATTGGGACAGATTTCAAGGGCTGCTTCAAGCATGCCCCAATACAAGCTGGGGAAGCGGGATGATTCTACTCGATCTTTTATGGCGGACTCACTGTGGACTAGCAAGAATGATCTCAACCTCGCAGCCCAAGGGGATTTTCTCAAAACCCCATTCAGCCAAGCCAAAAACATCCTGGAGCGGCTTATTGAAGCCAAGCGGTCGTACGGAGACATCCCGAGGACAATATAGAAGAGGGGCAGTCCGCACGCAGCAGAGGCACGCAATGATGAAAAGCTGGAGGCTCGGTTTGAACAGATGGAAAAGAAACTGCTGGAGGCCGGCAGTAGAGAAAGCCAGAACCACCTCCACCACCTGCACCAAAGGAAACGCCAGAGTATGTGCCGCAAACCGTCCCCACCAGAAGGACATCACTACTATACTATTGCGACGTTCCCTCCTGAGGTAGAACACAAGCCAAGTAAATGTCGTTGGCCACTGGAATGCAAATGGCAACCACCACGACCCTCGACACTGCAGATACAACCCTCTGACGGGCAGCCAATCTGGCCTACTAGAATCCAGGAGAGGCCACACATTGGAGGGAACAGAATGCAGGGAGGTCAGGCATGGTTGGTCAAGTGGACCTCAAGGGAACTGGTCAAGGTGGAGGACAGTCTAACTGGTCAAGTCGACAACAGGAAGGAGACTGGGGGTACCAGCACCAAGTCCCTCAGTTTAGCAATCAGGGAAGGCAATCGAACAATCAAATGGTGAATTATGTCCCGCAGTACCAAAGAGGAAACCAGCAACCCCAAGGGAACTCACCGTACTTCCAAGGGAGCCAGCAAAATCATTTCCTCCAGAACCAAACGGAGCAGTATGGACCTTCCGGCTACTACCAGCAAGGCCATGGAGGAGGCCATTTAATCAGAGGTATAACAGGCAGCAAAATGAAGGTTCAGAAGAAACCCGAGAAGGAACAGAGGAGCTGCACTCGAGATGCTTACAAGCAGTTATCTCAGGTCGGCCCTGTCACTAGGCGAACTGAGAGGCAATGAAGGAAAGATTCCGGCTACAGTGCAGCCAACGACTGAGCGAGAGAGAATGTCAATGCAATCGCTCTGAGATCGGAAGGGGTTATTCAAAAACTCAGTTGCAAGTTTCCCAGCACCCAGACCCAGTCATAACGAAGCCTTGAGTCTAGCACCCCTTGATCAAGTCACAAAAGAAGAAGAGTCTTACACCCGTGAGAAGGACACTGAAAAGGGAAGAATGGTCGAAGCAGAAAAAGTGACCGGTGTGATCCAACCTAGTGATCTTCCACCAAAGAAGACTGACCCATGTGTATTTACGCTTCCAATCTCCATCAGAGAAGTCCTAATGGAGCAAGCAATGTGCGACCCTAGGGGCTTCCATCAATGTTATGCCATATCTATGTATGAAAAGCTGGGTGAAGAAAAACTAGTCGAACCGATATGGTGATACAGCTGGGAAATGGATCTTGCATTTACCCCGAGGGAATTCAGGAGAATGAAATCGTCAAAGTGAACAAATTCGACTTCTTTGTCATAAAAATGACAGAGCCAGAAGTAGGGGAGGCCATTGGAATCCTCTTGGGAAGACCCTTCCTATCCACCGCTAACACAGTCATTGATGTCTGCCATGGGACGATGAATTTGGAGTTTAATGGAGAGCGACTTACAGTCGACATTAATGAAGCTGCAAGGAAGCCACATGACAGCGAGAACATACAATCAATAGATACTGTTAGACCTCTGGAGCAACAGTGTTTGAAAAAGGAACTCCTCATTAAACCACCATCTGATTCCACTAATAATGAAAAGCTTAAAAGGAAGCAGTTGACTGGCTCGAAGCGACAATAATTGGGGAAATGGATGATCAGGACATTGAAGAAACAATGACGGATTTCTGGAAACCAACACGACCAGCAAAGACATAAGAGAACTCCGCGCAATCAGGAAGAGTCGAAAAACCACCTGACCAAGCTGGCCAGTTAAGAAGAAAGCTGAAGGAGAACTCCGCGCCTACGAGGCAACTACTGCCCTTACCTGGATCGTCCGTTACCTTCAAAGACTTGTTCGATCAGACGTATCACAAGCCAATCAAACCAAATCTGCATGAACAAGGAGGGCAAACTGATTCAAGAGCTAAGCCTGCGTCAAGAGGTAATCAGGTGGAAGACAGCAGACCTGATGGAGATGAACCCAAAACGGTGCATACATCCAGCCACGTTGGAGAAAGGAGTGACCAACCTATCTTCAAGGAAGAAATAGTCCATCGGTGAACAGGAGGAGCTACCATCCCAGTGTCAAATCGAACTGATATCCAGGAAGCGAGGAAATCAGAATGGGCGAACCCTAATGCCACCATGACGACATGCACACTGGAGGCAAACATGCACAAGGAGACTCACCCAATTTGCTCTCCTTCATAGGAAAGAGTCATCGGGTTGAACCCTATTGAGACAAGACTGAAGCAGGCCTGGTGGAAGAAGTTCCACTAGCCCTGCCCAATCTTAACTAGTGACCAGGTAGAGGGAGTGAACGGGTACTCCTGTGTAGTCTGCTTGATCAAGCAACAAATTGTAAAACTATTAAACTGATCAAGTGACGTCCTAGGGGAACCCGGTCATATCCTTATAGTTAGTGTAAATATTTCTTGAAGAGTTAGTTTTTTTATGTCTTAGAAAATTAAAAGTCGGGAGTAGAGACAAGAAACTGATCAAGTGGAACTATAGAGTTTGCATCTGGATTTAACTTACCACTTGATTAGTGCAACGAAGGCTAATCAATGGCCACAGTGATTTAATTGATCATGAACAGGTGGTGATAGGACATATGCAGTCATTGGAGAGGTGTCAGGCTGCGCCAACTGTTGCAATGCAGGAACGTCCCAGGGAGAAGGAGAAAGCGTATCAGAGAAGCTAAGCCAGTTGGCACTCTGAAAAGGCGCGCCCGTACATGAATAGTCACGGAGATCTCAACCATCAAAGATCTCAACAGTCGTGATACCAATATAATAGACAGATCTCAGAGTCGTGTTTCACTTTCAACTAAATCCACTACAGTTCATTCCTTTACTCTCCCCACACCGCTCCAAATTTTCGAACCCTCGCCTAGAACATTTTCTCCACCAGCACTCAATCACCACTACTACCAACTATGTTGATAGAGCAAATTCCCAGTCCTTCATCATCCTCCAGTGTCGGCGCCGACGGAGGCGACTAAGAAACTTCATCACAAGTTCATCAAGGAAATCCTAACCCTTCTACGCCAACCACCGCCACTCCACGGCCCCGAGGTAGATAAGGAGACTCTAAGGCACCTTGACAAAATCCTTCGAAGTATACCCCGCGAATTGGGCGATGCAGCAGCATACGCCGAACTCAAAGCTAGACTTGGGATTTCCCGGTCTAAAAACTCGGCTTCATCCTCTAAACCAAAGACCCTACCTAGCCCTCCTACATCACCTCCACCATCTACTATCCAACCTTCGCCGCCATCTCTTCCCAAAACCACATCCCCCATCCCGACTTTACCCCTGTCCCCTCTTCCTAGCTCTCCTACATCACCTACAACCCCCATTCCTAGCTCTCCTATATCACCCTCACCTGAGTCCCCCGTCCAGCCAATGCAACACAGCGAATCTACCTCTGACAGGGAAGGATTGGGAGAGGACTATGGGCAGCCGTTTGGTATTCCGTCACCAACAAGCGGTAGTGGCTCCGCTTCGGGCCATGAGCCGCATTTGACTGGGGACGGCGACATTAACGATGGAGAGGTGGAGGAGTTCCGCCTATTGTTCGAATATGAAGGAACAGAAAAGGAGAAGGAGGAGCCGCTACGCCGTCAGACGCGGCGTATGACAACGGACCGACTCGTGGAGGTAGCTGAAAACCTGAAAACACAGAATGAGGAGGGAACGGTGGTGCAGAGGCAACGTATAGTACGGAGGCTGGTGGATGAAGAAGAACCAGAAGAACCTCAGATCCAGGAGGCTGGAGAGGAGAGAGAGGCTACCGAGGGCAGCCTGGCGAGGGAGAGAAAGAGGATGGGGAAGGAAAGTGTTCTCCCTGCTCCCAAGAGAAGCCGCCCAGCTAACATAGAGGTCGCCGTTACAGATGCACCAAACCCGTTTCCCCACGGCCCAGAGATGAGGGCAGTGATTCGACGGGACAGGAGTTGCGTTGGACCCGAACGTCCAGGAAGACAACAAGGAAGGCCTGTAACCTCTCCATCCACCGCCTACTTTTCCTCAGCATGTGGTGTTGTCCCCAGCTCTTCGCAAACAGATGTTGGAATTCGATGATCCTAAAATGAAGAAGGAGGTGAATCAAAGGGTGACCTCCCAGAAGAAGTTAAAGGCAGGGAAGATGCTGCACCAGCCATTCTTGGAGAAGATAGAGATAAATGAGAGGTTTTCTGCCTACATTGTCGGCATCGGTTTTGAATGGTTGTTAGAGGTCGATGAGACCCCTATGCCGGAGAACCTGGCCAAGGAGTTTTTCACATCCTTCCGCTTCACCGGAAGTTCAGACCTGAACGACAAGAGTGTTTCCTTCAGGGTCTTTGGCCAGGAACAACTGATGAGCCTAAACGACTTCTCCATCCGCATGGACCTCTACACGGAACAACAGGTGGCTGCCGGGGTCTGGGTTGGGTGTGATATCTCCCTCAGAGGAAAACCGAATTCGATCAGCAGGCCGTCTAGAAGGCAATTTGCGGAGGACGTGCCCCTACTTTCAGAACATCTGAATCCAGAGGACATCTTATTGCTGATCCTGCCCTCCGCCTAGGTTTACCTGGCCCCCAATCTTCTCAGACAAGCCAACATACTGGCGATTCTCACTCTGGCTGAGCTCTATTTTATGTGGAGCATGAGAGAACAGAGGAAAGTCCACCTTGGGTTTTGGCTGGCGTATTCCATGAACAAAATTGCTACCCATGCTGCCTGCCATTTGAACATCTGCCACCTACTCGGGGCTTATCTGAGGAGGAACTGGATCGTGAAAAAAGTCGGACGCCCAGTCTTTTGCCCTAGTCCTGAAATGTTTGACTTTGACTTCTTTGTTAGAATTCAAGTTTTAGAGAAGACGAAGGGAGGGAATTTCCAGTTTTACGCAGCAGGTCAGCGGGAGCAACAAAGAAGCCAACCCCAGAGGAGAAGAAGGCTAGAGGAGACCTCAGCAACCCTTGCCGATGGAGAAGAGGATGATACGCACCAGGCACCCACTCCAAGGATGGAGCAGGAGGAGGCTGCAAGCACTGACAGTGCATAAAAGCTCTGAGTGGAGCAGACATTGATACATCTGGTGGATAATTCAAATGCTCAACTGGTCCTGCTGGCCAGGTTGTTGGGAACCACCCAAGACCAGACCCCTGCCAGACGACCACCACCTCCCTCTGCAAGCTCTCCGTCTTGGCGCCCGTCATCCTCCAAGCATACCTCAGCCTTTCCCAGTAATCCTCCCGGAAAGCATTGAGTACAACCCTTCCCCCCCCCCCCATCTCAGCTCACGTTAATTTCAAAACAATTTTAGTTTTGATTTGTTTTTGGTATGTGCAACTGTTATTCTATTCCGCATCACTTAGACCTGTGTTAGGTCTAAGTGTGAGAAGTATGTGTCACGACCGCACTTCCTAAGGATAGAAAGCACGGTGGATCGCGACTAATGGGGGAATTAAGAAGCGGGAAAGAAAGGGGAAAACAATCAAAGGGGTACGAAATGTAGATCAAAAGACGAACTTCATTAACAAATCATAGTCTTAAATCATGAAGCAACATAGTTCGAATAAAAAATAGTCCAACGGATTAAAGAAAACATCAGAGTTCTAAAACTTGACATAGCGGAAGCATTTGAGAGTTAGCTACTACTATGTATGAAGACATAATAGCAACCGGAACATTTATTGAATAGTCTTTGTCCAAATGCTCAACATCCTCCGTCCTCGTCAACGCTCAACCTGCACATAGGGAAAACATATGCAGGGGGCTGAGTACTTGATGCACTCAGTGAACTCATGCCCCAAAAACATTTTTATCATTTAAGTTATGCCGGCCATCGTTAAGTGAAACTCGGGTTTTACTTTAAAATGCCGAGAACCACTAAAATCATTTCCATCAAAAGGTGCATGCGCATGCAAACATCATCATCATTCCCCATCATGTACCATATCTGAACCATCATATGTGAAACGAGAATGTGGCCACAAACTCGATCACTGGACCGGCCGACCACAAAGAACGGCTCACGATCCCCATCAGTGCACTAGCCTAAGTAGGGACTCACTCCCTAGTTAGACCCGAATTCGTTAACCATCAAAGTCTAGTAGGGACTCACTCCCCAGTAGACAATCAGATAGGCATTTCAAAACATAAAATTCGGCATGACATAACATTTGAAACCACCCTTATCTCTCCATTTCATATACATGCAAATAATAGAGTTTAAAGAATAAAGCCCACCTCGAGTGCTTAATCCGAAAACACTTTCTTTCCCTTGCGATCACGATTCACTTGCGATGTTTCACCTTTAAAAAATTTACATAGCACATATATCAACATATTTTCCAATCACATAAATCACATCATAACATACATCTTTGCATATCCTATCACTTCATCACATATATAATTTCATTTGAAAACTGGCAGCACTGCGCAACGATTTTATAAAAATCATTTAAAAATCATCCGACTTCCGTTGGGGCTAAAACTTTACCACAATACAGAAGACTCATCAAAGGACTTCCAGTTAAAATTTCATGTCCAAATACCCCTTTTAGGTCAGTCAAAACAACCACGTAACCTACTGGTCGAGAAAATATTTTCGGCAGAGTTGCGCAGTTAACTTCAAAAATTCACCAAAATTTCATCTTTAATCCAAAAGGGTTGAAATTTACACACAACATAGAAGACATCATGAAGTTTACTCAGGAAAAAGAATTGGTCAATCGGAGTTCATTTGGTCGGTCAAAAACGTGTCGGAACTTACTGTTCGGAATTCGTCGAGCAGACGAGCCGGTGCCATCGCTGTTCGGCCCGTTGCTGCACGTTGTTGCTGTTGTTGGCTGCTGCACAGAGCCGGGAGACGCTGCTGTACGAACGTTGCTGCTCCGCCGTCGCTCCCTTTCCTCTTTCGACCACCATCACTCATCTCTCTATCAATTCGTTTTGTTCCATCACTGTAAACTCTGCAACTCACGGTCCAGATCGGTCGTCGTCGGCTACTGCCCGTTGGTCAGCCTGTTCGCCGCCGACGTCGCCGCTGCTGACTCCGATTCGTCACCCGTGTCCACCACAGACGCTCGGCGCTGCTGCGTCGTCGCTGCTGTGCAGTCGAAGGTCTCGCAGCGTCGCCGTCATTCGCAATTAGCCACTGCATTGTCTGTTTGCTGTTCGGACAGCCATCGTTCCTCACCGATTCAACCTCGAAACGACACGGCAGCCCCTGAAACATCTCCGAACAGCCCCGAACCAACTCCGAACCGCCCCGAAAGATAAGTTCTCCTTCAAAAATATGTTCTTTCGTTTCAGTTTTCAAAACGCAGCAAGGGGGCCACTGTTCGTCGCCACTGCTGGATCGTTGCCGCTGAACTGACGTTGCTGCGTTCGATTGAACCGGAGCCCTCACGCTTCTAACGTCGCCATTTCTCTTCCTCATCGCCGCTGCCTCACTCTTCTTCTCCCCTCATCTCTCGGTTTCTTCTCCTCTCTCTCTTTGTTCTTGTTGTAAAGTATAAAGTGAGAAGAGAAGTGAAAGGGTGGATGTTTAAATGGGGTGTCTTTTGGTTGTAGGATTAATTGAGGGAGTTGGAAGGTGGAAGATGAAGGGTGGAAGGTGTCGTGGGGTTGAGGAAAGGATGCATGTATAGAAATCATTAATCTCTAATTGGGCTTCAAAGTGTGGTTTCCAAATAAAATGAATTGGGCTTGGAAACTTAAAGTTCTTTGATGAAATTGGGCCCAACATGTAAATTGTAGAGTTTGGCTAAGTTGGTTAAAAGAATAAGAAAATTTGGATGACCCAACACTCTTAAAATTAATAGCCCAAAGCCAAATTGTAAAATTATTCTCTCGACAAAAGAAACAAGGTCGAAAAAATTTTCAAGTGTACAAACGACGGTCCTTTCAAGAACACAATAAAAAGAGTAGAAAAAGTCGGGGTGTTACAATCTACCCACCTTAACAAAAATTTCGTCCCGAAATTTACTTACGTCCTTCGAGTATAGAATTTTCCATCGTCTTGTCTTCCAAGCAGCTTTCTCATGTCGTTTAATTGTAGTTCAAAGTCACATCGCTGCCACTCCTAACAATTTATGCGAGATTAGACTATATTACTTAACTCGCGCACTGCGCGTCATCCCTCCTTGTCTTACACCCTCTTTTGCGTTTGAACTTCATTTCGTCTTCGCTATCTTCCCACTACTTGAAATCTACCTCGTATTCTTTTTGTTCTTGTCGTTCAGGGAAAACGTAGGAAATCGTGAAATAGTTCGCACATCAAGCTTGCTCCAACATTTCGCGTCATTCCAAGAATAAAAAGTTTCATGGTTCACCGACCTCCATTCGCACTCTCGATCTCCTTGCCTCGTCATCTCATCACGCCCCTTGGAATTCGCTATTTTCTAGGCCTCATTCGTTCCATCGATAAGTATATTGCCTTAAAAGAAAACATAGTTCGCGCGTATAACTAGCCTACATCTAAGGCCTTTGAAGTCTACATCTCATAACATTATCAATCATACTCCATTCATTATCACGTCCAACATCAATTGCATAAACATTTCTCATTTCACAACATTTTACCACCTCATAGATCAACAAATATCACATATCCAGTCATTCATACTTCAAATAACAAGTACAATACACAACATTTCACTTCCCAAAACAGAACGCTTTCACATTTCACATCTACTTTCAAATCAAAACATTTTCTTCAAAACTCACACTTTTCTCAAAATTCAACATCTCACTTTCAACTTTGAAGTACAAGCTTTGACTCAAAAATCAAAACATACTTGAACATCAACTTTCATCTTTTCATGTAAAAACAAACAATCCATCGTTCCTCATCAAAACTTCATCATCTTTCTTTCTCAAAACATTCTCATAAAACATCTTACCTTTTTCTCGGTTGAGTGTGACGAGTCGGGATGTTGAGCCTTCAATTCACAACCTCATAGTCTAGCGAAACGAGTCTAGACTAGATTGAATAAGAGACTCTCGGTCCAGAGCGGGAGGAAAAATTGCTCTGATACCATTCTGTCACGACCGCACTTCCTAAGGATAGAAAGCACGGTGGATCGCGACTAATGGGGGAATTAAGAAGCGGGAAAGAAAGGGGAAAACAATCAAAGGGGTACGAAATGTAGATCAAAAGACGAACTTCATTAACAAATCATAGTCTTAAATCATGAAGCAACATAGTTCGAATAAAAAATAGTCCAACGGATTAAAGAAAACATCAGAGTTCTAAAACTTGACATAGCGGAAGCATTTGAGAGTTAGCTACTACTATGTATGAAGACATAATAGCAACCGGAACATTTATTGAATAGTCTTTGTCCAAATGCTCAACATCCTCCGTCCTCGTCAACGCTCAACCTGCACATAGGGAAAACATATGCAGGGGGCTGAGTACTTGATGCACTCAGTGAACTCATGCCCCAAAAACATTTTTATCATTTAAGTTATGCCAGCCATCGTTAAGTGAAACTCGGGTTTTTACTTTAAAATGCCGAGAACCACTAAAATCATTTCCATCAAAAGGTGCATGCGCATGCAAACATCATCATCATTCCCCATCATGTACCATATCTGAACCATCATATGTGAAACGAGAATGTGGCCACAAACTCGATCACTGGACCGGCCGACCACAAAGAACGGCTCACGATCCCCATCAGTGCACTAGCCTAAGTAGGGACTCACTCCCTAGTTAGACCCGAATTCGTTAACCATCAAAGTCTAGTAGGGACTCACTCCCCAGTAGACAATCAGATAGGCATTTCAAAACATAAAATTCGGCATGACATAACATTTGAAACCACCCTTATCTCTCCATTTCATATACATGCAAATAATAGAGTTTAAAGAATAAAGCCCACCTCGAGTGCTTAATCCGAAAACACTTTCTTTCCCTTGCGATCACGATTCACTTGCGATGTTTCACCTTTAAAAAATTTACATAGCACATATATCAACATATTTTCCAATCACATAAATCACATCATAACATACATCTTTGCATATCCTATCACTTCATCACATATATAATTTCATTTGAAAACTGGCAGCACTGCGCAACGATTTTATAAAAATCATTTAAAAATCATCCGACTTCCGTTGGGGCTAAAACTTTACCACAATACAGAAGACTCATCAAAGGACTTCCAGTTAAAATTTCATGTCCAAATACCCCTTTTAGGTCAGTCAAAACAACCACGTAACCTACTGGTCGAGAAAACATTTTCGGCAGAGTTGCGCAGTTAACTTCAAAAATTCACCAAAATTTCATCTTTAATCCAAAAGGGTTGAAATTTACACACAACATAGAAGACATCATGAAGTTTACTCAGGAAAAAGAATTGGTCAAATCGGAGTTCATTTGGTCGGTCAAAAACGTGTCGGAACTTACTGTTCGGAATTCGTCGAGCAGACGAGCGGTGCCATCGCTGTTCGGCCCGTTGCTGCACGTTGTTGCTGTTGTTGGCTGCTGCACAGAGCCGGGAGACGCTGCTGTACGAACGTTGCTGCTCCGCCGTCGCTCCCTTTCCTCTTTCGACCACCATCACTCATCTCTCTATCAATTCGTTTTGTTCCATCACTGTAAACTCTGCAACTCACGGTCCAGATCGGTCGTCGTCGGCTACTGCCCGTTGGTCAGCCTGTTCGCCGCCGACGTCGCCGCTGCTGACTCCGATTCGTCACCCGTGTCCACCACAGACGCTCGGCGCTGCTGCGTCGTCGCTGCTGTGCAGTCGAAGGTCTCGCAGCGTCGCCGTCATTCGCAATTAGCCACTGCATTGTCTGTTTGCTGTTCGGACAGCCATCGTTCCTCACCGATTCAACCTCGAAACGACACGGCAGCCCCTGAAACATCTCCGAACAGCCCCGAACCAACTCCGAACCGCCCCGAAAGATAAGTTCTCCTTCAAAAATATGTTCTTTCGTTTCAGTTTTCAAAACGCAGCAAGGGGGCCACTGTTCGTCGCCACTGCTGGATCGTTGCCCGCTGAACTGACGTTGCTGCGTTCGATTGAACCGGAGCCCTCACGCTTCTAACGTCGCCATTTCTCTTCCTCATCGCCGCTGCCTCACTCTTCTTCTCCCTCATCTCTCGGTTTCTTCTCCTCTCTCTCTTTGTTCTTGTTGTAAAGTATAAAGTGAGAAGAGAAGTGAAAGGGTGGATGTTTAAATGGGGTGTCTTTTGGTTGTAGGATTAATTGAGGGAGTTGGAAGGTGGAAGATGAAGGGTGGAAGGTGTCGTGGGGTTGAGGAAAGGATGCATGTATAGAAATCATTAATCTCTAATTGGGCTTCAAAGTGTGGTTTCCAAATAAAATGAATTGGGCTTGGAAACTTAAAGTTCTTTGATGAAATTGGGCCCAACATGTAAATTGTAGAGTTTGGGTAAGTTGGTTAAAGAATAAGAAAATTTGGATGACCCAACACTCTTAAATTAATAGCCCAAGCCAAATTGTAAAATTATTCTCTCGACAAAAGAAACAAGGTCGAAAAAATTTTCAAGTGTACAAACGACGGTCCTTTCAAGAACACAATAAAAAGAGTAGAAAAAGTCGGGGTGTTACAGTATGCATGCCATATTTTGATAGCATGTTTTTATTGTTGGCACTATCTCACACTTAGCCAAGTATCTGGTCTAAGTGTGAGAAGTTTCCCTTGTTCGTTGTTGTGCCGTTGCCTGTGCCTAACCCTTGTTCAAGGACGAGTTCATATGCAGTGGGGAGGGGGGACGGGTTAGTTATAGTAGAATCATACATGCTCAAAATCTTCAAAAAAAATCAAATTCCAGTTAGTAATAAATAGGCAATATGTATGAAATTGGATGAATGGAAGACTTGATTACTTTTTGGAAGAGTTAGAAAAAGGATTAAGTATGCTCACATGTAAAAGCTTGATTGCAACAACTTGATCAGTTTGAACGACGCAAGTATGATGAAAATGCTCAATTTTTAAACCAACTGTGAAAGTCTCTCTATATGTGAGTTATAATCCAAGAGTAGAACACTTTCTACTATTTTTACAAAAGAAAATTTGACGAGAGGCTGACTTTTAATATTGAGATGAAAATTGCACAAGTAGTAAGGACTAAAGGCACTAGGACTTAGCCATTTGAGCCGTTTCGTTTCCTTCGTTCCACAACCCGCCACGTTAATCAAGGCACCCCCTAGTTAACCACTTTGAGCCCATACACTCTTACCCATTCTTTGAAGCCTTAAAACCGAATTTTACTTTTTATATCACATGAGGAAAAAGGGGTAAAAGAGATGAAGTTTTTCAAGGGAAACGAAAGGGGATAGCAATAGAATAGTCGAAATAAGGGTAGTTGAGTTGATCAAGATTAGACAATCAGGTTGATCAAGGGTAAAAAAAAAGTCAGGAAATAAGCCAAAAATTTAAAAGGCTAAAGGTCGAACTCTGACCAAATATCCAGTAAGAAAATAAACATCCCACTATGATCTATGATCCAGCAAGTTTAGTCGAATCTTTGGCCTTTTGACTCATGTGATTTTCTTTTTACAATTTAAAATTTTTATTTTATACTTAGAACCCCTAGGACCCTACCTTAATACGTTACTACCCTTGAGCTCCGTTACGACCCAAAACAAAGACCTTAAGGAACTATCTTGTGCAGTTCGATTCAAGGTATTAAATTTATGGCAACACTGAGTGAACAGTCCTAACATCTCTGGTGAGAAATGAGCGACTGAGTGAATCCAACAGTGGTTTAAATTGAGCAATCTTGACAAACTGACACCTTGATCAAGCAAACGCAAAAAAGGAGAAACAAGAGCTACTGGAAAATGGATTGACCTCGACCTCGGGTATGATTGTTGGAAATTTATTCGGTCTAATGCATAAATGTAAATATGTGTTTTTAGTTTTGAGGCTTGTTTTTCTTTTCGTCTTCTTTTTACTTTCTTGAAATGAGCAAACCATGCCTGAAATTTGCCTTATCTTTTCTTTTCTTTTTCTTATACTTGAGGACAAGTATGTTTTAAGTGTGAGCAGTTTGATAAGACCTATTTCATGCATCGGTTTATGGGTAAAATGTGTGCTATTTGATCGGTTTATCACGCAAAACAAGTGTTAATGGTGTAGAAATGCCGCTTGACCAAGGTAGCAAGGCCGAACTGATCTAGTATGTACAAAAGGCGATAAAAGGCCAAAAATCGGGGAGAGTTGAACAAGGGGGAGTAATCAAGCAGTTAGGCGGGGACCGGTGGCTTCTAGAAGAAGAACACGTGAGGAAATGAGCTAGATGAGGCGCACCATTCTGTTATCAAGGACGACGTTCTAGAAGGGGACACGTGCTGGCATATGAGACGCAAGGACGGGACTGAGTCACGAATTTGTTACTGAAAAGTGCAGTCATTCTAGAAGGGAAGCACGTAGCAATCAATGAGTCGCTCACTCTCAGCATAAGCGAATATTCCCTGTCAAGATCGTTATCCAGCTAGAGGTCGAAGTCGAGCCTATAAATAGATGATGTGCCACCACAAGAAAAAAATCCAATCTTTTACTTTCCGTCTAGTTTAGCTTAGTTTAGTTCTCTATCTTAGTCCAGTTCTCTAGAATAGCTTAGCTTAGATAAAGTAATGCTTAGTTAGAAAGGGGAATTAAAGAAGCGCTGCAGAATACTTGTTATCTGTCGGCGTATTCCAAAATTACCTACCGAGATTCTTCTCGGTTTTACTTGCTTTCTTATTTTCCGAAGTATTAGCTTAGTTTCAATTTCACGTTGTACTGCTCTCAGTTTACCTTAATCAAAGTTATTACGTTTTCATCCTCGCATTTACTGTTACGTTTTCACCTGCAATTCACTTGACCCAGTAGTTAACCTTACCTTGATCAAGTTAGCAAGTTTAATTATGCCTAGAGTAAAAATAATAGTTAAAAACTCCCAAGTTAAAGCGTGGCAGCAGCCAACCCCCTGTTCACTACACACACTCTCGACACACCAACATCTCAGTGGGACCGACCCCGAACTTGCCGCTTTACTGTTAAACTAGTGCAAAATTGGGAGTTTACAAATTACATTGGTAGGAAACGAGCGAGAGCGAGTTTGAATCGATCAAGTGGAAACAACATTTGCTAACTGATCCAATCGGTTCAGTTATTTTCAATATAACTTGGTCCGAATTCGCGCCCCTCTCGAGGCCTTCCAACCTCGTGAGGATGTCAGGAATAGAAAAGGCCCGGATTTGAAGACAAATCCTTTTCCAAGAAGGGGAGGATGATACGAATCATGAAAGTCGTGCATCAAAGTTTACACCTACAAGAAAAATGAGAAAATGAGCTATTTATAGTTTAGGCCCAAATTCAATGTTCAACCAATAAGAAAAATGAGAAAATGTGCTATTTATAGTTTAGGCCCAAATTCCAAGGAGATGTATATAGTTTTCGAATCATCCTTCTAGACATGTTAACAAGTAAAAGTGTAGCAGATGTATGTTAGGTGGGGAATTAAATCTCCACAGATATGCGAGTTCTGCTTTGCCACATGGATTAATGGAAATTATTGATCCACAATTACAGATAGGAGGTTTTAATGTGGAGTTTATAGCTATGGTGTAAGTTTGCCTTAAGCTTTTTCAATCAATTATATAATCTTCATGTCCATGTTCTTCCTTTCTTAATCTTGCATCAATTATAATTAAATTTTCTTCAAGGTTGGAATTGGAAATTTTAAACCCAATAAATTTATGATATGAGCCAAGACTTTTACTTTATTCGAAGTAAGGCTGATAATATCTTTATATAACTATTTAGCTTATTTTTTTGTTTTATTGCTTAGTTGTTAAGATTTGATTTACTTTCTATAATTTTCAGAATTTGATTTGTTAGAATAACTTGTAATTTGCACGGTGCTTGGAAATCGGGCAGAGATGTCAATCTAAAATACAATAGATATAAGGTTGAACTCTAATAATTAATTACTTTATGTGTATGTACGTCGGATTTCGTCTGTGGAAGAATGACCTGAGTGTTGACTTAAAATTAGCACGGTGAGTGTTGAACATTTTGATGTTTCATTTCATATTCTTGAAGGAGTTATTCCTCTTGTTGTTGGTGTCACACTTCCGATTCTTTTTGGTTTAGTTCATCGGAGAAACAGACTTTAAGGGCCAATCCCTAGTTCCATTGGTAACCTTGTCAATCTTAGTATGATAGATCTGTCTCAAAATCTTCTTGATGGCCTAATTCCCATGTCAATGTCAATGCTCTCATATTAGAAGAGTCTTTTTATTTAAAGAAACAAATTCGGAGGCGAACTATCATCCGTGTTTGGAAACATGAGTTTTTTTAGTCGATTCTATATAGATGGGAATGAGCTTTCTTGAAATGTGCCTTCCAGTCTTGATGATTCGGAAGACAAGATTGTAGCATTCAAAGTGCTCAATCTTGATGTCAGAGGTGCCTCAAAGACATTCATGGCAGAGTGTAGAGCTTTGGGCTACATAAGACATAGGAATTTGGTGAAACTTGTAAGTGTTTGTGATATTATGGACTACAAAGGAAATGAGTTCAAAGCATTGGTGTATTATTTCAAATTCAATGGGAGTCTAGTCAAATGGTTGCACAACAACATGGAAGAAAGTGGAAGATTTTAAATGCCTTAGCATATTCTAGAGATTTAATATTGCCTTAGATATTGCTCAAGGAATTAAATACCTTCACTTTGATGGTGGATCATCTATTGTCCATAGAGATTTGAAGCTCGACAACATTCTCTTGGATCAAGACATGGTTGCTTGGGTTGGGGATTTTGGATTAGCCAAGATTGTCTCAAGCATACACTTCCATCATCGTATGAAAAACAACACAAGTACCATTGGGATTGAGAGTACTATAGGCTATGTCTCTCTAGTATATTCTTGAATTGTATTCAAACCTTTATACATGACAACTTTTTAGCCTTAAACTAACTTTTTTATTAATGTTCTAATTTTGGTGTAGAATATGGCACATCATACTCGATTTCCATGCAAGGAGATGTATATAGTTTTGGAATTATTCTTCTAGAGATGTTCACAAATAGAAGTCCAACAAATGATATGTTTGGTGGGGAATTAAATCTTCACAGATATGCGAGTTCTGCTTTGCCACATAGATTAATAGAAATTATTGATCCACAATTACAGATAGGAGGTTTTATTGTGGAGTTTATAGCTATGGTGTAAGTTTGCCTTAAAACATTTCCATCAATTATACAATCTTCATTTCCATGTTCTCATTTTCTTAATCTTCCATCAATTATAATTTAGTTTTGTTCAAGGTTGGAGTTGGAAATTTTAAAACCAAATAAAATTATGAGGCTGATAATATCTTTATATAACTATTTAGCTTATTTTATGATTTATTTGCTTAGTTGTTAAGATTTGATTTACTTTATGTAATTTTCAGAATTTGATTTGTTTAAGAGCCTGAAGAAACGGTAGGGTTAATTTCCAACATCCCAAAAATTTCCATAAAGTCCGTTGGGTCTTCTTTCTTCTTCCTAGGTTCACCTCGTTGGGGAAAGGGTTTCACTTGCCTTTCACTATTGTTAACGTTTCCCCTTGGAAGATTCTCCAGTTTCTATGTTGATTTTTTCTATCTCAGGTTCAACTCCTGGACCTAGGGAATGTTGATCAGCTGTCCTGGGTACTGCTTTCTCACTGTCTGTATTCTGGTTGGCATTCCCTGTTCCGACCTCCCCTGTTTCAGCTTCCCCTGTTCCGGTTTCCTCTGTTCTGATTCCATTTTCCAATGCAGTGAGAATGGACTCTCCATCTTTCTTCATACTTTACCCATCATATCCTCGCCCGATCTCAGGGTTATCTGGCTGATATTTGCCCTATCTGGTGGTTTTTACCGAGGCAGGAAATCTTCCTTCGTTCCCGCGCATCTCGCTCAAAGAAGTCGCGATCTGGTAGAGCTGTTTAGCTAACATGTCCATGGCTGCCTTCTGCTCATTCTGTGCATCTTGAAGCTTATGCACTACGTCATTGTTGGACTGCATGTTGTTCTAATGTGCTGCTGCGAGTTCACCAGATCACCTACCGACTCACCAATGCTCTTCGGCTGTCTGGTACTCTGTTGGCTGGTATTCGGTCCTTGAGGGTGATTTGGACCATGTCCCTGGTTTGGCCTGAAATTCCCTGGCCCCTGTGTTGTGATACTGCTGATTCTGCCCTTGTTGATTTTGATGGTTGGGCTGAGAGTTCTAATGGTTGCCTTGATAATTCCTCTGGTGAGGTGGCACATATGAACTGGCTAGATTGTTCTCATTCCTGTTTACCCAGTTGGGTTGGTCATTCTGCTGCAGATTGCCCCAATTGTTCCCCTCCGGATTTTTGTTAACCAAATTCGGTTGTCGTTCTTGAGGTTTGAATAGTTGTTGCTTTGTTGCGGCGGCGGCAGATTCGGATCATTGTCAGGACATCTGAAATTTGGGTGATCCCTCCAGGGAGCATCCCTTTGCCTGCCTGGGTTCCAACTTCCGTTTGGATTCTAGCTTCCCATTGCATTTGCATGAGTTTTGGCCCCTCTCCCTCGTTCTGCTGACCATATCATTGGTACACTTCCTCTGGACTAGCATTAGCTTGATCTTCTCTCTCCTTGGTCTGGGAATTGTTCTTCCCTAAGGCAATCAGAATTGCTTTCTCTAACTTATCTATTCTCGCATCTATCCGGTCTTCACTTTGCACGTTCACTGCATCTACACTTCCCCTCTTCAGGATGGTGCGAGGAGAATCGTACGCTTTCTTGGCATCAATTAGCCAGCCTAAAATTTCTCGGGCCTCACTTACTCGCTTCTTGGTAAAATTTCCCCCGCTCGAGGAGTTTAATAAATCCTTGGACTCCGGATTCGCCCTTCATAAAAGATGTTGTAAACCTCTGCTTCGCACATTCGGTTATTAGGGCATGAATCGAGCAAACCCTTGAATCGCGACCATATACTGACTCAACGCCTCATCATAATCCTGTCGGCATGCAAGAATCTCCTTCTTGATTGCATTCGTCTTGTTCGATGGAAAGAAGTAATCCAAGAACAGTAACCTGAAATCCGCCCACGAGCTTATAGAATTTGCTAGTTAACCCCCCCTCAATAGCCATGTATTCGCCTCTCCCTTCAGTGCGAAAGGTATAACACGTAGCCTATAATCTTCCTCGGTCGAGTTAGGTGGCCTCTTCTGAATGCTGCAGAGCTTGCAAAACTTATGTAGAAACTCGTAGGGACATTCTATCTTGCGGCCATAGAAGTGTGGCATGACAGCCAGTACGTTGGTCTTGATGTCTATTAATCTCTGAGCTTGGGTGATTACTATTGCTTATGTCGGCTAGCCATTCAAATGAGCATTGAGCGAGCCGATCTCTGGATCGTTGTCTGGTTCAGCCACCATTCTGACGGTTCCTTCTTCTGAGTCTGCAGTTAATTTAACTTCCTTCTTGATGGGTGGGACTAGGTCGTCTTCACTTTCTGAACTCAGCTGGACTGGATCTCCTGTTAGTAACAGGGGAGACCGTTCTCTTGATCTGCCAACTAGCTTGAGCATCTCTCCAATCAAATGAGTTACTCCAGTGTCCTGACCTTGAGCCTATGCTCATAAACTGAAAAGAAAACGAAAAACTCAAATGAAAACTATGTACGCCAAAAATCTCTAGATGCAAACTTAAACAACGCCATCCATCCCCGGCAACGGCGCCATTTGAAGGGAGGATTGTTCTCTGTTACTGTTACACTGTGTTTGTGCCTAATTCTTAGGTTCAGAGGATTCGCTAGAGCATAGGGTCTAGGAGATCGTGAACTTTCAGAATCCCGTCGTTGTTGTAACAATATCGCCTCAAAACCTCAACCCTCTACACTATTGGTTAGTAAAGGGAAGTCGGGATCGAATCCACGAGGACGGAAGGGTCGGAATGCATACATAGAACTTTTGGGAGGGGTTTGCTGCTGCCACGCACCTTGAGGGTCGAGTTTTAACTACTAGGTCTGGGAATTAAAATCTAGTCTATTCTAACTACCAAATCTGGAGAACTGAAATTACGTAAAACATAGATGCATGCATGCTTTGTATCCAACAGTAAATCGAGAGTATGTCGCAAAATTCCTTGTCAAGTAGATCAGTTTCCTAAATTAACCAAACACAAAGCAAACAAAAAGTAAAACAGGAAAACAGATTACTCGAATTAGCTACTGACAGAAAGCTGCGATTAACAAATTAAAGCAGTACGATGACAACTACCGATCGACTTCATCTTTTCCAACAAAATGAAAACGAAATGAACAGAGCAGACATGAAAAACAAGCATACTTCAGATCGAACGTCGAAACACTTCAATTAAACCTGAAAGCTATCAGAGCTAACCCTACTTGACTAAGTAACAATCGGTAATAGAGTTTTCCATGCAGATCTGAACACAACGCATTCCAGATTCGAATGACTAACAGAGATCTAAGCTAGATCTACCATAATCACACCAATAAACTAGATCACGGTGTTCAACTCGTTCCACTCCGATTCAACCTCAATTCAAAAGATCGACTCCGATCAACACACCGATCTCAACTCCAATCAACCACAACATTGCGAAGCGCATCCAAAGCAGTAATCAGAGCAGTAAACATTAAGATCAGCCGAAAACAGAAATTTAAACTAGATTAAACGTAATCTGAAATGAGTCACAAAGCAATCGCTGAATTTCCGGCAAGGAAATCGGCGAGATAAAAGTACGTGCAGAAAGTAAATTGTTTCTTGGTGTTACACCTTCTACTGAAAAAAACAAACCACCACTAACTACCCCAAATTCTCCATGAAACCAAGTGCGTGAGTGAAAATGTGAAGAGTGAACCGAAAATACCCAAGGAAATTTTCTAACTAAGTGTCTCCCTTTTTCTCGTAAGCTTCCTGGTATTTATAGGCGTGGCTCTAATCCCTAGGGCAACAGTCATCTGGATTTGACGATTGTACCCTCGTGGAATTCGCCCTTTTTCTTCACTTTTCTCTCTCTATTCCCTCTACCCTGGTAATTGCCCTTCATTCCTGGGTCTGGCAGATTTTTCACACACCTGGACTTATATATGCATGTTAGCACCGTTGAAATCACATAATTTACACGAAAAATAGATGCATGAAACGAGCCTTATCAGGCCCAATTGCTTAAAAATCTCTTATGGCCCAAATAATGGCCCAAAAAGGATTAACTTAGGAGAGAACTCTCCTCTCCCATCAGCATCGACCATCTCCCTCATTCAACATCCCCAAATTGTGAGAATCGAATCCTTAATCGCCTACATCTGTCTCTTTCTCCCTCAGCGGTAATTCAACTGCCCACTACTCAATTTTCAGCCAGCGACGAACCGTCACCACCACTGACAACTCTAGTGGGTCGAAAACAGCCTAGCAGGCGCCGTCGATGGCTTGGTGGAGTCAGCTCGGCTCAGCGGCCGTCGCTGCTTTCTTAGGGATCTTGTCGCATGGCTCCCTCCGCCGGCACATTTTGTCGCTGGTGCTGCACCGCCGGGAGATGAGAAGAAGCTTCGTCTCTCCCTCTCTTTGCAGATACCCCAGGCCGAGCAGCTGCTGCCCGGTGCCATCTACGCTGCCCCTTCGCGAGGCAACCTCGACATTCTCCGGTGACTCAGCGTCGACGTCATCGCATCTCCGGCGCTCGCTCGCTGCCGGCAGTGCTGCCGCCGCAGCTGCTCTTGGGCCGCCACCGCCCTAGGAGCTTCTGCGTCTGCCTTCGCGGCCTTGCCGTTGCCGGTGGCCTTCGGGGCAGTTTCTTGTCCCTAAAGCTAAGTCTTTTAGACGACACCGGTTCCGATTACATGATTTAGCATTAGGCAGGTTATGGTGTTTCGATTCTTGTTCCTGAGCATCTATGTTCCTAGGTTTTCATGTTCTAGCTATTTGTTTGTTCTACATGATGCAACTGTGGTGTTGAGGGGATTACCTCTTGTGAATGTTTTGGTTTGAAGTTGTCGTTCTCTGGCTATGCTTAAAGCTGAGCTCTTTGCTTGCAATCTGATCCCCTTCACTCTTACTTGCTATCTAACTGAATAGAGGGTGTTGTGGTGTGGTATATTGTAACCGATGGCTTAGCATGTGTATACATACACATATCTTGTAATTGAAAGCTGCTAAGTTTGTTGCTTGGCTGGAAAGAAGGAGTCCTTAGGCTGTGAAAGCCGACTGCCCTTTCTGCAGCTTTGCAGAGTATATACTCTGAATCTCTGATGACTCTCTAACGGATTTTGGTGTCTTATGGGGTGTACTCGTGAGTTTACAGTGGCTGTTGCACTCTGCAGCCCCTTTAACTGCATTTAGTACTTGTGAATACTTGATACTTTGTTCATTATAGGTTCTGCCTCCTGTGGCAGGTGCACCACTGAATAGCAAGGGTTTGTAACTCCTATCCTCGGCAATGGCAGCTGTGAGGGGGTACCAAATTGCCGGATGCAGCCTTGCAGGGATCCTGCAACTGCTGGATGGGTTATGTCGGCTGGACTTCCCTTTTCCAGCACATCTTTCTCTCATTTTTCTGAAAGGTAAGGTCCCTCTTTCCTTTTCCTAATATAGGGTGTTAGTTCATCTTTTATTCATGCATCTAAAACCCCACTTAAGGCTAGCTGCCGAGGTTGCTTCCCTCGTGGTCTCGCCCTTTCGGGCTCTCTGGAATCTGGGCCGAGACGTCCCGGTGACGAAGGCCAACGTAGTTGTTAGGAATTTCCAAATGTAATAGTGTAGCTCGACTTTATTTTTGTTTTTCATGTAGACAAGTCTCTGTAATATTTAATGTGTATTCCTTTTTCTTTGTTTTCTTTGTCAACATCTGTAATTTAAGACTTAGCTCGATATACCAAATGTTGTATTTTGTATACTCAATGACATAAATAAATACTCTTTCATTTTCATTCTTTAAAGTTCTTGTATTTATTTCATAAATCTCGAGAATTTAGATCTCGGCTATTACAACCGATGAGTTTACGACTTACTTAGAGCATCAAGGAAGCGCTACGGGCTTGAACTATGATCGGCAATATTGCGAGAGGGTACTGCAGCACCGACATCAACAAGCTAATAGACCCACATTCCACTAACTAATTCACCTCACGATTTATTATAAAACTATTAGGACTCACATTCCACTAACTTTTTCAACCCACTTTCTGTTACATTTCTTAAAATCAATGTAGGTCAAAGTGTGACGTATAGTGACGGACGAAGGGAGTAGTTAATAAATTTCTCGATTTATGTGTGTAACACCCCTTACTCGATCGGTAAATCCACCAAATAAGTAATGTCACTAACTGGTATCGCCGTTACTCATGCGTTTTTTTCATATATATATAAATTACGTTACACGAAAAAAAATATCAAACTTTGCAGCGAAAAAGACTATCAATAACTTTATACGAAGCTTGCCACCATTTTCTAAACTTCCACAATAGACTAGTGACTCGTCAAGGATGCATCCGCTGCGCTCCTCTAATACAAACTATATCACTTAACCTGCAGGGTGGAAGAAGAGGAAGGGGGAAGCTCTACAGCTCAGTAGCAATACCCACACTGCAGAATTCAATCTTCTTAGAAAAGGCAATGGTTTACTAACAAAAATTCAATCCCATTCTTATCCACCTACAAACACATATACATGGCACACAAGTCTTTCATCATCAAAACATATATACCACATTTGCCAAATAATTTCTCATATCAATACTATCACATTGCATCACAGTTCTACATATACTTACTTACAAAATACGTAATTCCATATAGTCATTTAATTTATTTAGTTAGCCAATTATTATTTATTCATGCTCATTTTTATCTTATACGCATATTACTTCCCACAATCTTGTTACAATTGGTACACTGAAAAGCATATTTCAAGCATTTTGCACGGATAGAATTGCTTGTATACAATAAACTCTACAATCCACTTTTAACCCAAGGCGAGAAGAAGTAATTCGTGTTTGCTTATGCATTTATAAGATGTTTCTCAAAAATTTAAATGTATAAGAAGCAAACAAGTTTAATTCTTCAGCATAGTAAACTAGTCGGTCCTTTGTAGAAGAGAAACAAAATTTCACAACCTAGACAGGCTTTGGCTACCTATCGTGAAAGGTTGCAATGTCAGTCTGCATGTTTCCTTACCTTGGGAAATAAATGACACTGGTGTCGTATAGCACTAAAGGATCTAACAGTGAGATAATTCTTTTTTGCTATTTCTTAATCATTGTTGACATAACATTGAGCATACGGTATTGATTATGCACTACTTTGATTTATCAAATGGTGCGGATTTTTCACAATCCAAGAATCTTAATATCTTAGGTAGTGGTGATTAATGTCTAGAGGTGCTAGTATTGTTATTGCAATAAATTGTGTGCTGGTGAGTCCAGTTTGATAATATCCTCAAGAGGTGTTCGAAAAAGGTTTTATTATTCAGAAATCCGGCCGGTTGGAATTTATTCTAGAATAATAAATAAAGATTTTGAACTAGACAACTGTTGGAAAAATATATTAATTAATTAAATTCAAATAGCATAGTTAAATTAATTAATGGATATTTATATCATAAACATGAGAAATAATACATTAAAGAGGTAGAGCTCGGATTACTCGTAATTTGGGATTGGACGGGCAGTGAATATTATGATACTATAGTGGATGATAATAATATTCTGTTTGGATTTGTATTTGGGCTCAATTTAATTAGTAAAAATTCAACAGGTTTGGCCCAAGTCTTACCTATCCCTAATCTGGCCCATCATAACTCTATATAAAAGGATATTAGAAAGAAGATTTAGCGTTAATTTTACTCATGATTTCGTGCTCCCCTCTGGGAGTGGACGAAAATACCAGTTCTTCACAGAACTAGACTTCTGTCTTCTTTCTAATCAAGCCCTTTTCGATTCTGACAAGCTTTGCACACTCAAAGGTCAGATTCTGAGTTCGGGATACAGATTAGAAGATTCATGGTCGAGTACGAAGATCTTCATGTGGAGAAGGCGCAAGCAATCGTCGATTCTTTGGAGAATCGGATCGGGAATTCTAAATCGTAGGAATTCATGAATTAGGGTTTAAATCCTTAAGCATGAATTAATGTGCGTTCTTGTATGCAATTGATTGTTTAACATGTGAGTAATTGATCTCATAATTAGTTAAATAGATCTGTATGTGCATGATTTATTTGTTTATGCATGACTTCCGCTATGCAAGAGGCACCAAACCCTAGCAAATCTATCTTACGTTCTATTTCCATGCCCAAAGTCATGCATTCGATCATCTCTAACTTTATTTCACATTCTTATCCACGCAATAGCACAGACAAATATCACAGACATAATCAACAACACACACAAATCCAAGATATCATCAACACAGTCAAATCACAATATCCTCACATTTCAAGGCGCATATAGCAACCACCAACATTCTCACATATTAAAACAGATATTGCCCCATTAAGTGCTTAGGGACAGACTAGGGTACGCGGACCAGATCAGAAACAGAATCAGATTCAGACGCGAATTTTATCCTTAAGAGGACTCCGCACAGACCACCAATTTAGGGTGCAGACAGATAACAAATATAGATATCAGACATATCAGATATGTTTTTAGACGATCCTCGTTTTGGTTATCCAGAAGACGAGTGATCACAGATAATACAGCGCTGCTGTCCTATGGCAATGCCAATTGTACCCACAGAACACACTCAAGCACGGGGTATAAGCACAATCAACTTTTAATTCTGACAATTTCCAGCATAACACATCAAACAGACAGATCAGACATCATCGCATGTATACCAGACATCATCATCTCGCCCATTTCAACATTTATCTCATCCAATTTATATCACAATCATATTCATTTCTTATCAAGTTCTTATAATTATTTATCACACAAACATGTATATTATTACTTTCCATCATAAAATATTTCTAATCTCATCATATACCCATACTTATTTCTCCACAGAACATTCATATTGGATTAATGAATACATATGAGTCAGACCATTCACATTATAAGTATAATTATGCAAACATTCACTTATATTCATTCTATTCACATTTAATTAACAAACATTCCGAAACTACAAGATTAGAGACCATAGAAAAAGGGTCGCTACCCTCATCGCTTCTGAACATAAGCCATGCTTTTTTCATCTTTCGACGACGCTTCGGTATCTTCTAGGTCCTCCTATTCTTTTCTGCACCACTCGCACTACAAGCTGCTCTACCTTCCTACACTCTAAACATAGCATTTAGTAACTTATACTACGTTATGTAGGTCATTTCATCCTACTATAGGCTTTTCTTCTCCGTGTCCGTCTATTTCCTCATTCTTTAATTTCCAATTTCTGATTATCCTCCATA